>NC_068439.1:2272182-2292182 GCF_023373465.1 Oncorhynchus keta | reverse complement strand
CACAACATCCCACAGAGAGAAACAGAAAGTAACCTACAACAGAACTATTGTACCACAACATCCCACAGAGAGAAACAGAAAGTAACCTACAACAGAACTATTGTACCACAACATCCCACAGAGAGAAACAGAAACAGAAATTGTAACAACATCCCACAGAGAGAAACAACAGAACTATTGTACCACAACATCCCACAGAGAGAAACAGAAAGTAACCTACAACAGAACTATTGTACCACAACATCCCACAGAGAGAAACAGAAAGTAACCTACAACAGAACTATTGTACCACAACATCCCACAGAGAGAAACAGAAAGTAACCTACAACAGAACTATTGTACCACAACATCCCACAGAGAGAAACAGAAAGTAACCTACAACAGAACTATTGTACCACAACATCCCACAGAGAGAAACAGAAAGTAACCTACAACAGAACTATTGTACCACAACATCCCACAGAGAGAAACAGAAAGTAACCTACAACAGAACTATTGACCACAAAACAGAAACAGAAAGTAACCTACAACAGAACTATTGTACCACAACATCCCACAGAGAGAAACAGAAACAGAAAGTAACAACATACAGAGAGAAACAGAAAGTAACTACAACAGAACTATTGTACCACAACATCCCACAGAGAGAAACAGAAAGTAACCTACAACAGAACTATTGTACCACAACATCCCACAGAGAGAAACAGAAAGTAACCTACAACAGAACTATTGTACCACAACATCCCACAGAGAGAAACAGAAAGTAACCTACAACAGAACTATTGTACCACAACATCCCACAGAGAGAAACAGAAAGTAACCTACAACAGAACTATTGTACCACAACATCCCACAGAGAGAAACAGAAAGTAACCTACAACAGAACTATTGTACCACAACATCCCACAGATTGAGAAACAGAAAGTAACCTACAACAGAACTATTGTACCACAACATCCCACAGAGAGAAACAGAAAGTAACCTACAACAGAACTATTGTACCACAACATCCCACAGAGAGAAACAGAAAGTAACCTACAACAGAACTATTGTACCACAACATCCCACAGAGAGAAACAGAAAGTAACCTACAACAGAACTATTGTACCACAACATCCCACAGAGAGAAACAGTAACCTAAACAGAAAGTAACCTACAACAGAACTATTGTACCACAACATCCCACAGAGAGAAACAGAAAGTAACCTACAACAGAACTATTGTACCACAACATCCCACAGAGAGAAACAGAAAGTAACCTACAACAGAACTATTGTACCACAACATCCCACAGAGAGAAACAGAAAGTAACCTACAACAGAACTATTGTACCACAACATCCCACAGAGAGAAACAGAAAGTAACCTACAACAGAACTATTGTACCACAACATCCCACAGAGAGAAACAGAAAGTAACCTACAACAGAACTATTGTACCACAACATCCCACAGAGAGAAACAGAAAGTAACCTACAACAGAACTATTGTACCACAACATCCCACAGAGAGAAACAGAAAGTAACCTACAACAGAACTATTGTACCACAACATCCCACAGAGAGAAACAGAAAGTAACCTACAACAGAACTATTGTACCACAACATCCCACAGAGAGAAACAGAAAGTAACCTACAACAGAACTATTGTACCACAACATCCCACAGAGAGAAACAGAAAGTAACCTACAACAGAACTATTGTACCACAACATCCCACAGAGAGAAACAGAAAGTAACCTACAACAGAACTATTGTACCACAACATCCCACAGAGAGAAACAGAAAGTAACCTACAACAGAACTATTGTACCACAACATCCCACAGAGAGAAACAGAAAGTAACCTACAACAGAACTATTGTACCACAACATCCCACAGAGAGAAACAGAAAGTAACCTACAACAGAACTATTGTACCACAACATCCCACAGAGAGAAACAGAAAGTAACCTACAACAGAACTATTGTACCACAACATCCCACAGAGAGAAACAGAAAGTAACCTACAACAGAACTATTGTACCACAACATCCCACAGAGAGAAACAGAAATTGTACCACAACATCCCACAGAGAGAAACAGAAAGTAACCTACAACAGAACTATTGTACCACAACATTGTACCACAACATCCCACAGAGAGAAACAGAAAGTAACCTACAACAGAACTATTGTACCACAACATCCCACAGAGAGAAACAGAAAGTAACCTACAACAGAACTATTGTACCACAACATCCCACAGAGAGAAACAGAAAGTAACCTACAACAGAACTATTGTACCACAACATCCCACAGAGAGAAACAGAAAGTAACCTACAACAGAACTATTGTACCACAACATCCCACAGAGAGAAACAGAAAGTAACCTACAACAGAACTATTGTACCACAACATCCCACAGAGAGAAACAGAAAGTAACCTACAACAGAACTATTGTACCACAACATCCCACAGAGAGAGAAACAGAAAGTAACCTACAACAGAACTATTGTAACCTACACAGAACATCCCACAGAGAGAAACAGAAAGTAACCTACAACAGAACTATTGTACCACAACATCCCACAGAGAGAAACAGAAAGTAACCTACAACAGAACTATTGTACCACAACATCCCACAGAGAGAAACAGAAAGTAACCTACAACAGAACTATTGTACCACAACATCCCACAGAGAGAAACAGAAAGTAACCTACAACAGAACTATTGTACCACAACATCCCACAGAGAGAAACAGAAAGTAACCTACAACAGAACTATTGTACCACAACATCCCACAGAGAGAAACAGAAAGTAACCTACAACAGAACTATTGTACCACAACATCCCACAGAGAGAAACAGAAAGTAACCTACAACAGAACTATTGTACCACAACATCCCACAGAGAGAAACAGAAAGTAACCTACAACAGAACTATTGTACCACAACATCCCACAGAGAGAAACAGAAAGTAACCTACAACAGAACTATTGTACCACAACATCCCACAGAGAGAAACAGAAAGTAACCTACAACAGAACTATTGTACCACAACATCCCACAGAGAGAAACAGAAAGTAACCTACAACAGAACTATTGTACCACAACATCCCACAGAGAGAAACATAAGGACACTTTTGCGACAGGTCAGATAATTAAACCCAAACAGACTTGGGACCAAAAGAGCCGTACTCCAGAAGGCTCTCTCCAAAACATGGCTGGTCCTGTAGCTCAGTTGGTAGAGCATGGCGCTTGTAACGCCAGGGTAGTGGGTTCGATTCCCGGGACCACCCATACATAGAATGTATGCACACATGACTGTAAGTCGCTTTGGATAAAAGCGTCTGCTAAATGGCATATTATTTATTATTATTATTAACACAATTAGAGATGTGGGCTGAGCGGTGAGTGTTGGTTTCCATGGTAACTGATTAAACGCTGTATTTAGGACTCCTATATAGTGATGAGTAAATCAGTGGTCCCTCCACATAGTGATGAGTAAATCAGTGGTCCCTCCACATAGTGATGAGTAAATCAGTGGTCCCTCCACATAGTGATGAGTAAATCAGTGGTCCCTCCACATAGTGATGAGTAAATCAGTGGTCCCTCCACATAGTGATGAGTAAATCAGTGGTCCCTCCACATAGTGATGAGTAAATCAGTGGTCCCTCCACATAGTGATGAGTAAATCAGTGGTCCCTCCACATAGTGATGAGTAAATCAGTGGTCCCTCCACATAGTGATGAGTAAATCAGTGGTGCCTCCACATAGTGATGAGTAAATCAGTGGTCCCTCCACATAGTGATGAGTAAATCAGTGGTCCCTCCACATAGTGATGAGTAAATCAGTGGTCCCTCCACATAGTGATGAGTAAATCAGTGGTCCCTCCACATAGTGATGAGTAAATCAGTGGTCCCTCCACATAGTGATGAGTAAATCAGTGGTCCCTCCATTATGGTGTAATAAATCAATCATAAATACATTCTGGTATAATAAATACATTCTGGTATAATAAATCAATAATAAATACATTCTGGTATAATAAATCAATAATAAATACATTCTGGTATAATAAATCAATAATAAATACATTCTGGTATAATAAACCAATAATAAATACATTCTGTGTATAATAAATCAATAATAAATACATTCTGGTATAATAAATACATTCTGGTATAATAAATCAATAATAAATACATTCTGGTATAATAAATACATTCTGGTATAATAAATCAATAATAAATACATTCTGGTATAATAAATACAGTATAATAAATCAATAATAAATACATTCTGGTATAATAAATCAATAATAAATACATTCTGGTATAATAAATACATTCTGGTATAATAAATCAATAATAAATACATTCTGGTATAATAAATACATTCTAGTATAATAAATCAATAATAAATACATTCTGGTATAATAAATCAATAATAAATACATTCTGGTATAATAAAATCAATAATAAATACATTCTGGTATAATAAATCAATAATAAATACATTCTGGTATAATAAATACATTCTGGTATAATAAATCAATAATAAATACATTCTGGATATAATAAATAAATTCTGGTATAATAAATCAATAATAAATACATTCTGGTATAATAAATACATTCTGGTATAATAAATCAAATAAATACATTCTGGTATAATAATAAATCAATAATAAATACATTCTGGTATAATAAATACATTCTGGTATAATAAATCAATAATAAATACATTCTGGTATAATAAATCAATAATAAATACATTCTGGTATAATAAATCAATAATAAATACATTCTGGTATAATAAATCAATAATAAATACATTCTGGTATAATAAATCAATAATAAATACATTCTGGTATAATAAATCAATAATAAATACATTCTGGTATATAATAAATCAATAATAAATACATTCTGGTATAATAAATACAATAATAAATACATTCTGGTATAATAAATACATTCTGGTATAATAAATCAATAATAAATACATTCTGGTATAATAAATACATTCTGGTATAATAAATCAATAATAAATACATTCTGGTATAATAAATCAATAATAAATACATTCTGGTATAATAAATCAATAATAAATACATTCTGGTATAATAAATACATTCTGGTATAATAAATACATTCTGGTAAATAAATCAATAATAAATACATTCTGGTATAATAAATCAATAATAAATACATTCTGGTATAATAAATCAATAATAAATACATTCTGGTATAATAAATCAATAATAAATACATTCTGGTATAATAAAACATCTGGTATAATAAATCATTCTGGTATAATAAATACATTCTGGTATAATAAATCAATAATAAATACATTCTGGTATAATAAATACATTCTGGTATAATAAATACATTCTGGTATAATAAATCAATAATAAATACATTATGGTATAATAAATCAATAATAAATACATTCTGGTATAATAAATCAATAATAAATACATTCTGGTATAATAAATACATTCTGGTATAATAAATCAATAATAAATACATTCTGGTATAATAAATCAATAATAAATACATTCTGGTATAATAAATCAATAATAAATACATTCTGGTATAATAAATCAATAATAAATACATTCTGGTATAATAAATCAATAATAAATACATTCTGGTATAATAAATCAATAATAAATACATTCTGGTATAATAAATCAATAATAAATACATTCTGGTATAATAAATCAATAATAAATACATTCTGGTATAATAAATACATTCTGGTATAATAAATCAATAATAAATACATTCTGGTATAATAAATCACTAATAAATACATTCTGGTATAATAAATCAATAATAAATACATTCTGGTATAATAAATACATTCTGGTATAATAAATCAATAATAAATACATTCTGGTATAATAAATCAATAATAAATACATTCTGGTATAATAAATCAATAATAAATACATTCTGGTATAATAAATAATTCTGGTATAATAAATCTAATAAATACATTCTGGTATAATAAATCAATAATAAATACATTCTGGTATAATAAATCAATAATAAATACATTCTGGTATAATAAATCAATAATAAATACATTATGGTATAATAAATCAATAATAAATACATTCTGGTATAATAAATCAATAATAAATACATTCTGGTATAATAAATACATTCTGGTATAATAAATACATTCTGGTATAATAAATACATTCTGGTATAATAAATCAATAATAAATACATTCTGGTATAATAAATCAATAATAAATACATTCTGGTATAATAAATCAATAATAAATACATTCTGGTATAATAAATACATTCTGGTATAATAAATACATTCTGGTATAATAAATACATTCTGGTATAATAAATCAATAATAAATACATTCTGGTATAATAAATCAATAATAAATACATTCTGGTATAATAAATACATTCTGGTATAATAAATACATTATGGTATAATAAATACATTCTGGTATAATAAATACATTCTGGTATAATAAATACATTCTGGTATAATAAATCAATAATAAATACATTCTGGTATAATAAATCAATAATAAATACATTCTGGTATAATAAATCAATAATAAATACATTCTGGTATAATAAATCAATAATAAATACATTCTGGTATAATAAATACATTCTGGTATAATAAATACATTATGGTATAATAAATACATTCTGGTATAATAAATCAATAATAAATACATTCTGGTATAATAAATCAATAATAAATACATTATGGTATAATAAATACATTCTGGTATAATAAATCAATAATAAATACATTCTGGTATAATAAATACATTCTGGTATAATAAATACATTCTGGTATAATAAATACATTCTGGTATAATAAATACATTATGGTATAATAAATACATTCTGGTATAATAAATCAATAATAAATACATTCTGGTATAATAAATCAATAATAAATACATTATGGTATAATAAATCAATAATAAATACATTCTGGTATAATAAATACATTATGGTATAATAAATCAATAATAAATACATTCTGGTATAATAAATACATTATGGTATAATAAATCAATAATAAATACATTCTGGTATAATAAATCAATAATAAATACATTCTGGTATAATAAATCAATAATAAATACATTCTGGTATAATAAATCAATAATAAATACATTCTGGTATAATAAATCAATAATAAATACATTCTGGTATAATAAATCAATAATAAATACATTCTGGTATAATAAATCAATAATAAATACATTATGGTATAATAAATACATTCTGGTATAATAAATACATTCTGGTATAATAAATCAATAATAAATACATTCTGGTATAATAAATACATTCTGGTATAATAAATCAATAATAAATACATTCTGGTATAATAAATCAATAATAAATACATTCTGGTATAATAAATACATTCTGGTATAATAAATACATTCTGGTATAATAAATCAATAATAAATACATTCTGGTATAATAAATCAATAATAAATACATTCTGGTATAATAAATACATTCTGGTATAATAAATCAATAATAAATACATTCTGGTATAATAAATACATTCTGGTATAATAAATCAATAATAAATACATTCTGGTATAATAAATACATTCTGGTATAATAAATACATTCTGGTATAATAAATCAATAATAAATACATTCTGGTATAATAAATACATTCTGGTATAATAAATACATTCTGGTATAATAAATCAATAATAAATACATTCTGGTATAATAAATACATTCTGGTATAATAAATCAATAATAAATACATTCTGGTATAATAAATACATTCTGGTATAATAAATCAATAATAAATACATTCTGGTATAATAAATCAATAATAAATACATTCTGGTATAATAAATACATTCTGGTATAATAAATACATTCTGGTATAATAAATACATTCTGGTATAATAAATCAATAATAAATACATTCTGGTATAATAAATACATTCTGGTATAATAAATCAATAATAAATACATTCTGGTATAATAAATACATTCTGGTATAATAAATCAATAATAAATACATTCTGGTATAATAAATACATTCTGGTATAATAAATCAATAATAAATACATTCTGGTATAATAAATCAATAATAAATACATTCTGGTATAATAAATCAATAATAAATACATTCTGGTATAATAAATACATTCTGGTATAATAAATCAATAATAAATACATTCTGGTATAATAAATCAATAATAAATACATTCTGGTATAATAAATCAATAATAAATACATTCTGGTATAATAAATCAATAATAAATACATTCTGGTATAATAAATACATTATGGTATAATAAATACATTCTGGTATAATAAATACATTCTGGTATAATAAATCAATAATAAATACATTCTGGTATAATAAATCAATAATAAATACATTCTGGTATAATAAATACATTCTGGTATAATAAATCAATAATAAATACATTCTGGTATAATAAATCAATAATAAATACATTCTGGTATAATAAATACATTCTGGTATAATAAATACATTCTGGTATAATAAATCAATAATAAATACATTCTGGTATAATAAATACATTCTGGTATAATAAATCAATAATAAATACATTCTGGTATAATAAATACAATAATAAATACATTCTGGTATAATAAATATAATAAATACATTCTGGTATAATAAATCATTCTGGTATAATAAATACAATAATAAATACATTCTGGTATAATAAATCAATAATAAATACATTCTGGTATAATAAATACATTCTGGTATAATAAATACATTCTGGTATAATAAATCAATAATAAATACATTCTGGTATAATAAATACATTCTGGTATAATAAATCAATAATAAATACATTCTGGTATAATAAATTAATAATAAATACATTCTGGTATAATAAATACATTCTGGTATAATAAATACATTCTGGTATAATAAATCAATAATAAATACATTCTGGTATAATAAATCAATAATAAATACATTCTGGTATAATAAATCAATAATAAATACATTCTGGTATAATAAATCAATAATAAATACATTCTGGTATAATAAATACATTCTGGTATAATAAATCAATAATAAATACATTCTGGTATAATAAATCAATAATAAATACATTCTGGTATAATAAATCAATAATAAATACATTCTGGTATAATAAATCAATAATAAATACATTCTGGTATAATAAATCAATAATAAATACATTCTGGTATAATAAATCAATAATAAATACATTCTGGTATAATAAATCAATAATAAATACATTCTGGTATAATAAATCAATAATAAATACATTCTGGTATAATAAATACATTCTGGTATAATAAATCAATAATAAATACATTCTGGTATAATAAATCAATAATAAATACATTCTGGTATAATAAATCAATAATAAATACATTCTGGTATAATAAATACATTCTGGTATAATAAATCAATAATAAATACATTCTGGTATAATAAATCAATAATAAATACATTCTGGTATAATAAATACATTCTGGTATAATAAATCAATAATAAATACATTCTGGTATAATAAATCAATAATAAATACATTCTGGTATAATAAATCAATAATAAATACATTCTGGTATAATAAATCAATAATAAATACATTCTGGTATAATAAATCAATAATAAATACATTCTGGTATAATAAATCAATAATAAATACATTCTGGTATAATAAATACATTCTGGTATAATAAATACATTCTGGTATAATAAATACATTCTGGTATAATAAATCAATAATAAATACATTCTGGTATAATAAATCAATAATAAATACATTCTGGTATAATAAATACATTCTGGTATAATAAATCAATAATAAATACATTCTGGTATAATAAATCAATAATAAATACATTCTGGTATAATAAATCAATAATAAATACATTCTGGTATAATAAATCAATAATAAATACATTCTGGTATAATAAATCAATAATAAATACATTCTGGTATAATAAATCAATAATAAATACATTCTGGTATAATAAATACATTATGGTATAATAAATACATTCTGGTATAATAAATACATTCTGGTATAATAAATACATTCTGGTATAATAAATCAATAATAAATACATTCTGGTATAATAAATCAATAATAAATACATTCTGGTATAATAAATCAATAATAAATACATTCTGGTATAATAAATCAATAATAAATACATTCTGGTATAATAAATACATTCTGGTATAATAAATACATTCTGGTATAATAAATACATTCTGGTATAATAAATCAATAATAAATACATTCTGGTATAATAAATACATTCTGGTATAATAAATCAATAATAAATACATTCTGGTATAATAAATCAATAATAAATACATTCTGGTATAATAAATACATTCTGGTATAATAAATACATTCTGGTATAATAAATCAATAATAAATACATTCTGGTATAATAAATACATTCTGGTATAATAAATCAATAATAAATACATTCTGGTATAATAAATCAATAATAAATACATTCTGGTATAATAAATCAATAATAAATACATTCTGGTATAATAAATCAATAATAAATACATTCTGGTATAATAAATCAATAATAAATACATTCTGGTATAATAAATACATTCTGGTATAATAAATCAATAATAAATACATTATGGTATAATAAATACATTCTGGTATAATAAATCAATAATAAATACATTCTGGTATAATAAATCAATAATAAATACATTCTGGTATAATAAATCAATAATAAATACATTCTGGTATAATAAATCAATAATAAATACATTCTGGTATAATAAATCAATAATAAATACATTATGGTATAATAAATACATTCTGGTATAATAAATCAATAATAAATACATTCTGGTATAATAAATCAATAATAAATACATTCTGGTATAATAAATCAATAATAAATACATTCTGGTATAATAAATCAATAATAAATACATTCTGGTATAATAAATCAATAATAAATACATTCTGGTATAATAAATCAATAATAAATACATTCTGGTATAATAAATACATTCTGGTATAATAAATCAATAATAAATACATTCTGGTATAATAAATCAATAATAAATACATTCTGGTATAATAAATCAATAATAAATACATTCTGGTATAATAAATACATTCTGGTATAATAAATCAATAATAAATACATTCTGGTATAATAAATACATTCTGGTATAATAAATCAATAATAAATACATTCTGGTATAATAAATCAATAATAAATACATTCTGGTATAATAAATCAATAATAAATACATTCTGGTATAATAAATCAATAATAAATACATTCTGGTATAATAAATCAATAATAAATACATTCTGGTATAATAAATACATTCTGGTATAATAAATCAATAATAAATACATTCTGGTATAATAAATACATTCTGGTATAATAAATCAATAATAAATACATTATGGTATAATAAATCAATAATAAATACATTCTGGTATAATAAATTAATAATAAATACATTCTGGTATAATAAATACATTCTGGTATAATAAATCAATAATAAATACATTCTGGTATAATAAATCAATAATAAATACATTCTGGTATAATAAATCAATAATAAATACATTCTGGTATAATAAATACATTCTGGTATAATAAATCAATAATAAATACATTCTGGTATAATAAATACATTCTGGTATAATAAATCAATAATAAATACATTCTGGTATAATAAATACATTCTGGTATAATAAATCAATAATAAATACATTCTGGTATAATAAATCAATAATAAATACATTCTGGTATAATAAATCAATAATAAATACATTCTGGTATAATAAATCAATAATAAATACATTCTGGTATAATAAATCAATAATAAATACATTCTGGTATAATAAATCAATAATAAATACATTCTGGTATAATAAATACATTCTGGTATAATAAATCAATAATAAATACATTCTGGTATAATAAATCAATAATAAATACATTCTGGTATAATAAATACATTCTGGTATAATAAATCAATAATAAATACATTCTGGTATAATAAATCAATAATAAATACATTCTGGTATAATAAATACATTTTGGTATAATAAATCAATAATAAATACATTCTGGTATAATAAATCAATCATAAATACATTCTGGTATAATAAATCAATAATAAATACATTCTGGTATAATAAATACATTTTGGTATAATAAATACATTCTGGTATAATAAATACATTCTGGTATAATAAATACATTCTGGTATAATAAATCAATAATAAATACATTCTGGTATAATAAATACATTTGGTATAATAAATCAATCATAAAATACATTCTGGTATAATAAATCAATAATAAATACATTCTGGTATAATAAATCAATAATAAATACATTCTGGTATAATAAATACATTCTGGTATAATAAATCAATAATAAATACATTCTGGTATAATAAATCAATAATAAATACATTCTGGTATAATAAATCACTAATAAATACATTCTGGTATAATAAATACATTCTGGTATAATAAATACATTCTGGTATAATAAATCAATAATAAATACATTCTGGTATAATAAATCAATAATAAATACATTCTGGTATAATAAATACATTCTGGTATAATAAATCAATAATAAATACATTCTGGTATAATAAATCAATAATAAATACATTATGGTATAATAAATCAATAATAAATACATTCTGGTATAATAAATCAATAATAAATACATTCTGGTATAATAAATACATTCTGGTATAATAAATCAATAATAAATACATTCTGGTATAATAAATACATTCTGGTATAATAAATCAATAATAAATACATTCTGGTATAATAAATACATTCTGGTATAATAAATCAATAATAAATACATTCTGGTATAATAAATCAATAATAAATACATTCTGGTATAATAAATCAATAATAAATACATTCTGGTATAATAAATACATTCTGGTATAATAAATCAATCATAAATACATTCTGGTATAATAAATACATTCTGGTATAATAAATCAATAATAAATACATTCTGGTATAATAAATCAATAATAAATACATTCTGGTATAATAAATCAATAATAAATACATTCTGGTATAATAAATCAATAATAAATACATTCTGGTATAATAAATACATTCTGGTATAATAAATACATTCTGGTATAATAAATCAATAATAAATACATTCTGGTATAATAAATACATTCTGGTATAATAAATCAATAATAAATACATTCTGGTATAATAAATCAATAATAAATACATTCTGGTATAATAAATCAATAATAAATACATTCTGGTATAATAAATACATTCTGGTATAATAAATCAATAATAAATACATTCTGGTATAATAAATACATTCTGGTATAATAAATCAATAATAAATACATTCTGGTATAATAAATCAATAATAAATACATTCTGGTATAATAAATACATTCTGGTATAATAAATACATTCTGGTATAATAAATACATTCTGGTATAATAAATCAATAATAAATACATTCTGGTATAATAAATCAATAATAAATACATTCTGGTATAATAAATCAATAATAAATACATTCTGGTATAATAAATCAATAATAAATACATTCTGGTATAATAAATCAATAATAAATACATTCTGGTATAATAAATCAATAATAAATACATTCTGGTATAATAAATCAATAATAAATACATTCTGGTTTAATAAATCACTAATAAATACATTATGGTATAATAAATCAATAATACAGCCATTCTGGTACATAATAGATCAATAAAGTGTCCTACCTCGCTGGAGTCCTCCTGCTGGTTGATGACAGTCAGTGCGTCCTCCGCTGCCTGTCTCTTGGCCTCTGCCACCGTACGCTCCATCTTGGACCGTTCTGAGCTGATCATCTGATGGGCCTTCCTCTCTGCCTCTGAAACCGCCTTCTGGAGCTCTGACATGGCCTGGCGCTTCACCTCGTTCACAGCCTCTTCTGAAACACATTCAGAGATATCATCAAGGACCCCTAACCCTTTAACCTGAAACACTACCCCCAAACCCTAACCCACCCTCCTACTCTAACCCTGCAGTCTATCACAGTGCCATCCGTTTTGTCACCAAAGCCTCATACACTACCCACAACTGCGACCTGTACGCTCTCGTTGGTTGGCCCTCGCTTCATACTCGTCGCCAAACCCATTGGCTACAGGTTATCTACATGTCACTGCTAGGTAAAGCGCCGCCTTATCTCAGCTCACTGGTCACCATAGCAGCACCCACTCGTAGCACGCGCTCCAGCAGGTATATCTCACTGGTCATCCCCAAAGCCAATTCGTCCTTTGGTCATCTTTCCTTCCAGTTCTCTGCTGCCAATGACTGGAGCGAACTGCAAACATCTCTGAGGCTGGAGACTCATATCACCCTCACTAGCTTTAAGCACCAGCTGCCAGAGCAGCTCACAGATCACTGCACCTGTACATAGCTCATCTGTAAACAGGCCATCCAACTATCTCATCCCCATACTGTATTTATTTATTTATCTTTCCCCTTTACACCCCAGTATCTCTACTTGCACATTAATCTTCTGCACTTCTACCATTCCAGTGTTTAATTGCTATTTTGTAATTACTTCGCCACCATGGCCTATTTATTGCCTTAACTCCCTTATCTTACCTCATTTGCACTCACTGTATATAGACTTTTTGTTTTCTTTTGTTCTACTGTATTATTGACTGTATGTTTTGTTTATTCCATGTGTAACTCTGTGTTGTTGTGTGTGGAATTGCTATGCGTTATCTTGGCCAGGTCGCAGTAGCAAATGAGAACTTGTTCTCAACTAGCCTACCTGGTTAAATAAAGGTGAAATCCTATATTAAAGACATTTAATGAGCCCTACATTAAAGACATTTAATTTAATGAGCCCTATATTAAAGACATTTAATGAGCCCTACATTAAAGACATTTAATGAGCCCTACATTAAAGACATTTAATGAGCCCTACATTAAAGACATTTAATGAGCCCTACATTTAAAGCCCCATTTAATGAGCCCTACATTAAAGACATTTAATGAGCCCTATATTAAAGACATTTAATGAGCCCCATATTAAAGACATTAAAGACATTTAATGAGCCCTACATTAAATACATTTAATGAGCCCTATTATTAAATACATGACATTTAATGAGTCCTACATTAAAGACATTTAATGAGCCCTACATTAAAGACATTTAATGAGCCCTACATTAAAGACATTTAATGAGCCCTATTATTAATGAAGACATTTAATGAGCCCTACATTAAAGACATTTAATGAGCCCTATATTAAATACATGTAATGAGTCCTACATTAAAGACATTTAATGAGCTCTACAGTAAAGACATTTCATGAGTGCCTTACATGACAGACATTAAAAGTCTTTAATATAGGGCTCATTAAATGTCTTTAATGTAGGGCTCATTAAATGTCTAATGTAGGGCTCATTAAATGTCTTTAATATATGGCTCATTAAATGTCTTTAATATAGATAGGGCTCATTAAATGTCTTTAATATAGGGCTCATTAATATATGCCATTTAGCAGACGCTTTTATCCCAAGCGACTTACAGTCATGTGTGCATACATTCTACGTATGGGTGGTCCCGGGAATCGAACCCACTACCCTGGCGTTACAAGCGCCATGCTCTACCAACTGAGCTACAGAAGGACCACTCATCAAGTAAACAATACAATATATCATCTGAGTATCCTAGCAGACCTTGACTCTTGACTCTTACCTTGTATTTCTCACCAGGTATCTAATTTTGTGTGATCAGGCTTTTATGAAGAAGACTTTCATAAACAATGATCAGCAGTGAGCTAATTTCACTGTAGGTTTATTATTGTCTAATTACTTTCCATATGCTAATGACTCATTAAAAAAAGGAAGTAGTTGTGTTTAATTGGTTTGATCCACTAGAGAGAAGGTGCGTGATGTCTGGGTTTTACAGCACATCGTTGGAAAATAAATTGCACGGATGATTTCTGCGTTTGATATAGACGAGTTGTCGACACGAAGATCCAAACATTTGATGCTTTTGTTTTGGCTTTTCGTGTGTATGAGGTAATTTATCAGGTCATTCCGTGTATATTTATTTTAAATTCATATGTAAAAGATACACTTTCAGCTCATTTGGCGTTGGCACATTCTCTAACCTTAAACATGTGGGTAGTAAATTTTAACGTCAGGAGCGAGACGAAGGCTTTTGTTTTTGTTGCCTACATCAAGGTTGTAACTTGACTAATTGTGTATGCAAATCAGGCAATTTATATTTAAATTATGCATTTCTATTGTGCTCCCAACAGCACAGCAGAGGAGGAGGGGGAGGAGGAGAGGAGGAGGGGTTGAGGAGGAGGAGGAGGAGGAAAGAGGAGGAGGAGCAGGTGGAGGAGGAGGGGAAGAGGAGCAGAGGGAGAGGAGGAGGAGCAGAGGAGGAGGGGAGGAGGAGGAAAGAGGAGGAGGAGGAAAGAGGAGGAGGAGCAGGTGGAGGAGGAGGGGAAGAGGAGCAGAGGGAGAGGAGGAGCAGGTGGAGGAGTAGGGGAAGAGGAGCAGAGGGAGAGGAGGAGGAGCAGAGGAGGAGGGGAGGAGGAGGAGGGGAGGAGGAGGAAAGAGGAGGAGGAGCAGGTGGAGGAGGAGGGGAAGAGGAGCAGAGGGAGAGGAGGAGGAGCAGAGGAGGAGGGGAGGAGGAGGAAAGAGGAGGAGGAGCAGGTGGAGGAGGAGGGGAAGAGGAGCAGAGGGAGAGGAGGAGGAGCAGAGGGGGAGGGGAGGGGAGGAGGAGGAGCAGGGGGAGGAGGAGGGGAGGAGGAGGAGGAAAGAGGTGGAGGAGGAGCAGGTGGAGGAGGAGGGGAGGAGGAGGAAGAGGGGGAGCAGAGGGAGAGGAGGAGCAGGTGGAGGAGGGGGGAGGAGGAGGAGGAGGAGGGAGGAGGAGGAGGAGGGGAGGAGGAGGAGGGGAGGAGGAAAGAGGAGGGGAGGAGGAAAGAGGAGGAGGAGCAGTTGGAGGAGGAGGAGGGGAGGAGGAGCAGAGGGAGAGGAGGAGGAGCAGAGGAGCAGGGGAGGAGGAGGAGTAAAGAGGAGGAGGAGCAGGTGGAGGAGGAGGGGAAGAGGAGCAGAGGGAGTGGAGGAGCAGGTGGAGGAGGAGGGGAGGAGGAGGAGGAGGAGGAAAGAGGAGGAGGAGGAGGTGGAGGAGGAGGGGAGGAGGAGCAGAGGGAGAGGAGGAGGAGGAGAGGAGGAGGACATTGTGCATGGCGTGTGTGTGTCTGGTGTCTGAATGTTTATTACGGACTGTAAACGTTTAACTCCACTCCAACAGATGTGTTGGTTGCCGGTCCTCCGTTGTATAAAATCCTCCACAGGGCCGTGAAAAGGGATTTGCCTCCTTTCTCTACTTTTGAAAATGTTTGATACTGAATCAAATCAGATCTTCAACCAAAACCACATTTTAGATAAAGGGAACCTGAGTGAACAAATAACACAACAATGACATACTTACATACAATGCCTCTGTGTGAAAACATGAATCTCCCCCTGACACTCCATAACTGGTTGTGCCACCTTTATCTGCACTGACTCCAACCAAACACTTCCTGTAGTTGATCAGTCCACCTTTATCTGCACTGACTCCAACCAAACACTTCCTGTAGTTGATCAGTCCACCTTTATCTGCAATGACTCCAACCAAACACTTCCTGTAGTTGATCAGTCCACCTTTATCTGCAATGACTCCAACCAAACACTTCCTGTAGTTGATCAGTCCACCTTTATCTGCAATGACTCCAACCAAACACTTCCTGTAGTTGATCAGTCCACCTTTAGCTGCCATGACTCCAACCAAACACTTCCTGTAGTTGTTGATCAGTCCACCTTTAGCTGCAATGACTCCAACCAAACACTTCCTGTAGTTGTTGATCAGTCCACCTTTAGCTGCCATGACTCCAACCAAACACTTCCTGTAGTTGTTGATCAGTCCACCTTTAGCTGCAATGACTCCAACCAAACACTTCCTGTAGTTGATCAGTCCACCTTTAGCTGCAATGACTCCAACCAAACACTTCCTGTAGTTGTTGATCAGTCCACCTTTAGCTGCCATGACTCCAACCAAACACTTCCTGTAGTTGATCAGTCCACCTTTAGCTGCCATGACTCCAACCAAACACTTCCTGTAGTTGTTGATCAGTCCACCTTTAGCTGCCATGACTCCAAACACTTCCGGTAGTTGATCAGTCCACCTTTATCTGCAATGACTCCAACCAAACACTTCCTGTAGTTGTTGATCAGTCCACCTTTAGCTGCAATGACTCCAACCAAACACTTCCTGTAGTTGATCAGTCCACCTTTAGCTGCCATGACTCCAACCAAACACTTCCTGTAGTTGATCAGTCCACCTTTAGCTGTAATGACTCCAACCAAACACTTCCTGTAGTTGATCAGTCCACCTTTATCTGCAATGACTCCAACCAAACACTTCCTGTAGTTGTTGATCAGTCCACCTTTAGCTGCAACGACTCCAACCAAACACTTCCTGTAGTTGATCAGTCCACCTTTATCTGCAATGACTCCAACCAAACACTTCCTGTAGTTGATCAGTCCACCTTTATCTGCAATGACTCCAACCAAACACTTCCTGTAGTTGATCAGTCCACCTTTAGCTGCAATGACTCCAACCAAACACTTCCTGTAGTTGATCAGTCCACCTTTAGCTGCCATGACTCCAATCAAACGCTTCCTGTGGTTGATCAGTCCACCTTTAGCTGCCATGACTCCAACCAACCACTTCCTGTAGTTGATCAGTCTACTTTAGCTGCCATGACTCCAACCAAACACTTCCGGTAGTTGATCAGTCCACCTTTAGCTGTAATGACTCCAATCAAACGTAAATTCGCTAGTTACAGCAGTTCTGATCAGTCCACCTTAGCTGCCACGACGTGGAGTCCAATCAAAAAACGCAATCCCGTGGTTGATCAGTCCACCTCCACTTAGCTGTTATGACTCCAACCAACCACTTCCTAGATTAGTATTTTGATCATGTCTACTAATTTAGCATTTAAGATCAATGACTCCAACCTAAGAAAACACTTCCTGTAGGGTTGATCAGTCCACCTTTAGGTTCCATGACTCCAACCAAACGTAAATGTTAGTTACAGCAGTTCTGCATGGAAGAGTGGGCTAAGCGCCATGCTCTACCAACTGAGCCACAGAAGAACCAAATGGCTTCTACCTTACCAAATGGGTTCTACCGTACCAAATGGGTTCTACCGTACCAAAATTCCTCCACAGCGACGTGGAGTCAAAATATGCAAAAAATAGAGCCAATCAGAACGGGGTAAATACATTTGACGGCCCTGTACGTCTCCACTGGGTCAATGTGTTAGTGAGCCTCTCAAACAGAACGGATTATTCACAGCGGAAGAAATAGATTATGTATTTTGAAGATGATACCAATCTAATTCATTGTCATTTAAGATCATTTGTGTGATTTATTCATACACTCTAAGAATAAAAGGGTTCCAATAGGGTTCTTCGACTGTCCCCATAGAATATCTCTTTTTGGGTTCCAGGTAGAACCCTTTTTGGTTCCACACTCTAGTAACCGGAAGGTTGCAAGTTCAAACCCCTGAGCTGACAAGGTACAAAATCTGTCGTTCTGCCCCTGAACAAGGCATTTAACCCACTGTTCCCAGGCCGTCATTGGAAATAAGAATTTGTTCTTAACTGACTTGCCTGGTTTAATAAAGGTTAAATAAAGGTTAAATAAAGGTTAAATAAAGGTTAAAAAAAATGTAGAACACTATGTAAAAGGAACACAAAAGGGTTCTACCTCGTACCAAATGGGTTCTACCTCGTACCAAATGGGTTCTACCTCGTACCAAATGGCTTCTACCTCGTACCAAATGGGTTCTACCTCGTACCAAATGGGTTCTACCTCGTACCAAATGGGTTCTACCTGGAACCCAAACAGGGTTCTTCAA
>NC_068439.1:2227182-2267182 GCF_023373465.1 Oncorhynchus keta | reverse complement strand
CTGTCTGCTCTGGGTCCTGTCTGATAACTGATACTATAATGTAGATAGTTATACCTGTAGTGAGGTCGTCCTGTCCTGTAGGACTGTGCTGTCTGCTCTGCGTCCTGTCTGATAACTGATACTATAATGTAGATAGTTATACCTGTAGTGAGGTCGTCCTGTCCTGTCCTGTAGGACTGTGCTGTCTGCTCTGGGTCCTGTCTGATAACTGATACTATAATGTAGATAGTTATACCTGTAGTGAGGTCGTCCTGTCCTGTAGGACTGTGCTGTCTGCTCTGGGTCCTGTCTGATAACTGATACTATAATGTAGATAGTTATACCTGTAGTGAGGTCATCCTGTCCTGTAGGACTGTGCTGTCTGCTCTGGGTCCTGTCTGATAACTGATACTATAATGTAGATAGTTATACCTGTAGTGAGGTCGTCCTGTCCTGTAGGACTGTGCTGTCTGCTCTGGGTCCTGTCTGATAACTGATACTATAATGTAGATAGTTATACCTGTAGTGAGGTCGTCCTGTCCTGTAGGACTGTGCTGTCTGCTCTGGGTCCTGTCTGATAACTGATACTATAATGTAGATAGTTATACCTGTAGTGAGGTCGTCCTGTCCTGTAGGACTGTGCTGTCTGCTCTGGGTCCTGTCTGATAACTGATACTATAATGTAGATAGTTATACCTGTTGTGAGGTCGTCCTGTCCTGTAGGACTGTGCTGTCTGCTCTGGGTCCTGTCTGATAACTGATACTATAATGTAGATAGTTATACCTGTAGTGAGGTCGTCCTGTCCTGTAGGACTGTGCTGTCTGCTCTGGGTCCTGTCTGATAACTGATACTATAATGTAGATAGTTATACCTGTAGTGAGGTCGTCCTGTCCTGTAGGACTGTGCTGTCTGCTCTGGGTCCTGCTGGCTCCTTTTTTCAGGTCGTCCGCGTCGCTGTATCGTCTGATCCAGTAGTTAAGCTCCTCCCTGTCGGCCTCCTGGCAGCGCCGCAGCACGGTGAGAGAACGCCTCGTCTTCTCCACCATGTCCATGATGCAGTTCAGCAGCTGAGGAGGGGGAAGGCGCTGAGTGAAGAACCAAAGACACCACAGACAAAATGTTCTATATCTATCACCAGAACCACAGACAATATGTTCTATATCTATAACCAGAACCACAGACAATATGTTCTATATCTATAACCAGAACCACAGACAATATGTTCTATATCTATAACCAGAACCACAGACAATATGTTCTATATCTATCACCAGAACCACAGACAATATGTTCTATATCTATCACCAGAACCACAGACAATATGTTCTATATCTATAACCAGAACCACAGACAATATGTTCTATATCTATCACCAGAACCACAGACAATATGTTCTATATCTATAACCAGAACCACAGACAATATGTTCTATATCTATCACCAGAACCACAGACAATATGTTCTATATCTATAACCAGAACCACAGACAATATGTTCTATATCTATAACCAGAACCACAGACAATATGTTCTATATCTATCACCAGAACCACAGACAATATGTTCTATATCTATAACCAGAACCACAGACAATATGTTCTATATCTATAACCAGAACCACAGACAATATGTTCTATATCTATAACCAGAACCACAGACAATATGTTCTATATCTATAACCAGAACCACAGACAATATGTTCTATATCTATCACCAGAACCACAGACAATATGTTCTATATCTATAACCAGAACCACAGACAATATGTTCTATATCTATAACCAGAACCACAGACAATATGTTCTATATCTATAACCAGAACCACAGACAATATGTTCTATATCTATAACCAGAACCACAGACAATATGTTCTATATCTATAACCAGAACCACAGACAATATGTTCTATATCTATAACCAGAACCACAGACAATATGTTGTATATCTAAGGGGAAGGTACTGTATCAGGGGGAAGGTACTGTATCAGGGGGAAGGTACTGTATCAGGGGGAAGGTACTGTATCAGGGGGAAGGTACTGTATCAGGGGGAAGGTACTGTATCAGGGGAAGGTACTGTATTAGGGGGAAGGTACTGTATCAGGGGGAAGGTACTGTATCAGGGGGAAGGTACTGTATCAGGGGGAAGGTACTGTATTAGGTGGAAGGTACTGTATCAGGGGGACGGTACTGTATCAGGAAGGTACTGTATCAGGGGAAGGTACTGTATCAGGTAGGTACTGTATCAGGGGGAATGTACTGTATCAGGGGAAAGTACTGTATTATGGGGAAGGTACTGTATCAGGGAAGGTACTGTATCAGGTAGGTACTGTATCAGGGGAAGGTACTGTATCAGGTAGGTACTGTATCAGGGGAAGGTACTGTATCAGGGGAAAGTACTGTATTCTGGGGGAAGGTACTGTATCAGGGGAAGGTACTGTATCAGGGGAAGGTACTGTATCAAGGGGAAGGTACTGTATCAGGGGAAGGTACTGATCAAGGGGAAGGTACTGTATCAGGGGAAAGTACTGTATTAGGGGGAAGGTACTGTATCAGGGGGAAGGTACTGTATCAGGGGGAAGGTACTGTATCAGGGGGAAGGTACTGTATCAGGGGGAAAGTACTGTATTAGGGGGAAGGTACTGTATCAGGGGAAGGTACTGTATCAGGGGGAAGGTACTGTATCAGGGGAAGGTACTGTATCAGGGGAAAGTACTGTATTAGGGGAAGGTACTGTATCAGGGGAAGGTACTGTATCAGGGGAAAGTACTGTATTAGGGGAAGGTACTGTATCAGGGGAAAGTACTGTATCAGGGGAAGGTACTGTATCAGGGGGAAAGTACTGTATTAGGGGGAAGGTACTGTATCAGGGGAAGGTACTGTATCAGGGGAAGGTACTGTATCAGGGGGAAAGTACTGTATCAGGGGGAAAGTACTGTTCTATATTAGGGGAAAGTACTGTATCAGGGGGAAGGTACTGTATCAGGGGAAGGTACTGTATCAGGGGAAAGTACAGTACAGGGGAAAGTACTGTATCAGGGGAAGGTACTGTATCAGGGGAAAGTACTGTATCAGGGGACGGTACTGTATCAGGAAGGTACTGTATCAGGGAAGGTACTGTATCAGGGGGAAGGTACTGTATCAGGGAAGGTACTGTATCAGGGGATAGGTACTGTATCAGGGGAAGGTACTGTATCAGGGGAAGGTACTGTATCAGGGGAAGGTACTGTATCAGGGGACGGTACTGTATCAGGGAAAGGTACTGTATCAGGGGACGGTACTGTATCAGGGGATGGTACTGTATCAGGGGAAGGTACTGTATCAGGAAGGTACTGTATCAGGGGAAGGTACTGTATTAGGGGAAGGTACTGTATCAGGGGAAGGTACTGTATTAGGGAAGGTACTGTATCAGGGGAAGGTACTGTATCAGGGGGACGGTACTGTATCAGGGGAAGGTACTGTATCAGGAGGAAGGTACTGTATCAGGGGAAGGTACTGTATTAGGGGAAGGTACTGTATCAGGGGAAGGTACTGTATCAGGAAGGTACTGTATCAGGGGGAAGGTACTGTATCAGGTGGAAGGTACTGTATCAGGGGAAGGTACTGTATCAGGAAGGTCCTGTATCAGGGGGAAGGTACTGTATCAGGGGAAGGCACTGTATCAGGGGGGTACTGTATCAGGTAGGTACTGTATCAGGGGAAGGTACTGTATCAGGAAGGTACTGTATCAAGGGGAAGGTACTGTATCAGGGGAAGGTACTGTATCAGGGGACGGTACTGTATCAGGGGAAGGTACTGTATCAGGGGAAGGTACTGTATCAGGGGAAGGTACTGTATCAGGGGAAGGTACTGTATCAGGGGAAGGTACTGTATCAGGGGAAGGTACTGTATCAGGGGAAGGTACTGTATCAGGGGAAAGTACTGTATCAGGGGAAGGTACTGTATCAGGTAGGTACTGTATCAGGGGAAGGTACTGTATCAGGGAAGGTACTGTATCAGGGGGGAAGGTACTGTATCAGAGGAAGGTACTGTATCAGGGGAAGGTACTGTATCAGGAGGAAGGTACTGTATCAGGGGAAGGTACTGTATCAGGAAGGAAGGTACTGTATCAGGAGGAAGGTACTGTATCAGGAGGAAGGTACTGTATCAGGGGAAGGTACTGTATCAGGAAGGTACTGTATCAGGGGAAGGTACTGTATCAGGTGGAAGGTGCTGTATTAGGGGAAGGTACTGTATCAGGGGAAGGTACTGTATCAGGGGAAGGTACTGTATCAGGGGAAGGTACTGTATCAGGGGAAGGTTACTGTTCAGGGGGTAGGTACTTTATCAGGGGAAGGTACTGTATCAGGGGGAAGGTACTGTATCAGGGGAAGGTACTGTATCAGGGAAGGTACTGTATCAGGGGAAGGTACTGTATCAGGAGGAAGGTACTGTATCAGGGGGAAGGTACTGTATCAGGAGGAAGGTACTGTATCAGGGGAAGGTACTGTATCAGGAGGAAGGTACTGTATCAGGAGGAAGGTACTGTATCAGGAGGAAGGTACTGTATCAGGGGAAGGTACTGTATCAGGAAGGTACTGTATCAGGGGGAAGGTACTGTATCAGGGGGAAGGTACTGTATCAGGAAGGTACTGTATCAGGGGAATGTACTGTATCAGGGGAAGGTACTGTATCAGGGGAAGGTATTGTATCAGGGGGAAGGTACTGTATCAGGGGAAGGTATTGTATCAGGGGAAGGCACTGTATCAGGGGAAGGTACTGTATCAGGGAAGGTACTGTATCAGATGGAAGGTAATGTATCAGGGGAAGGTACTGTATCAGGGGAAGGTACTGTATCAGGGGGAAGGTACTGTATCAGGGGGAAGGTACTGTATCAGGGGAAGGTACTGTATTAGGGGGAAGGTACTGTATCAGGGGAAGGTACTGTATCAGGGGAAGGTACTGTATCAGGGGAAGGTACTGTATCAGGGGGAAGGTACTGTATCAGGGGAAGGTACTGTATCAGGAAGGTACTGTATCAGGGGAAGGTACTGTATCAGGGGAAAGTACTGTATCAGGGGGAAGGTACTGTATCAGGGGACGGTACTGTATCAGGGGAAGGTACTGTATCAGGGGGAAGGTACTGTATCAGGGGGAAGGTACTGTATCAGGGGAAGGTACTGTATCAGGGGGAAGGTACTGTATCAGGGGGAAGGTACTGTATCAGGGGAAGGTACTGTATCAGGGGAAGGTACTGTATCAGGGGGAAGGTACTGTATCAGGGGGAAGGTACTGTATCAGGGGAAGGTACTGTATCAGGGGAAGGTACTGTATCAGGGGGAAGGTACTGTATCAGGAAGGTACTGTATCAGGGGGAAGGTACTGTATCAGGGGAAGGTACTGTATCAGGGGGAAGGTACTGTATCAGGAAGGTACTGTATCAGGGGAAGGTACTGTATCAGGGGGAAGGTACTGTATCAGGGGGAAGGTACTGTATCAGGGGGAAGGTACTGTATTAGGGGAAGGTACTGTATTAGGGGGAAGGTACTGTATCAGGGGGACGGCACTGTATCAGGAAGGTACTGTATCAGGGGGAAGGTACTGTATCAGGGGGAAGGTACTGTATCAGGGGAAGGTACTGTATCAGGGGAAGGTACTGTATCAGGGGACAGTACTGTATCAGGAAGGTACTGTATCAGGGGAAGGTACTGTATCAGGGGAAGGTACTGTATCAGGGGGAAGGTACTGTATCAGGGGAAGGTACTGTATCAGGGGAAGGTACTGTATCAGGGGAAGGTACTGTATCAGGGGAAGGTACTGTATTAGGGGAAGGTACTGTATCAGGTAGGTACTGTATCAGGGGAAGGTACTGTATCAGGGGAAGGTACTGTATCAGGGGAAGGTACTGTATCAGGAGGAAGGTACTGTATCAGGGGAAGGTACTGTATCAGGGGAAGGTACTGTATCAGGGGAAGGTACTGTATCAGGGGAAGGTACTGTATCAGGGGAAGGTACTGTATCAGGGGAAAGGTACTGTATCAGGGGAAGGTACTGTATCAGGGGAAGGTACTGTATCAGGGGAAGGTACTGTATCAGGGGAAGGTACTGTATCAGGAGGAAGGTACTGTATCAGGGGAAGGTACTGTATCAGGGGAAGGTACTGTATCAGGGGGAAGGTACTGTATCAGGGGAAGGTACTGTATCAGGGGACAGTACTGTATCAGGGAAGGTACTGTATCAGGGGAAGGTACTGTATCAGGGGAAGGTACTGTATCAGGGGAAGGTACTGTATCAGGGGAAGGTACTGTATCAGGGGAAGGTACTGTATCAGGGGAAGGTACTGTATCAGGGGACGGTACTGTATCAGGGGACGGTACTGTATCAGGGGGAAGGTACTGTATCAGGGGAAGGTACTGTATCAGGGGGAAGGTACTGTATCAGGGGAAGGTACTGTATCAGGGGAAGGTACTGTATCAGGGGGAAGGTACTGTATCAGGAGGAAGGTACTGTATCAGGTAGGTACTGTATCAGGGGAAGGTACTGTATCAGGGGAAGGTACTGTATCAGGGGAAGGTACTGTATCAGGGGAAGGTACTGTATCAGGGGAAGGTACTGTATCAGGGGAAGGTACTGTATCAGGGGGAAGGTACTGTATCAGGGGGAAGGTACTGTATCAGGGAAGGTACTGTATCAGGAAGGTACTGTATCAGGGGAATGTACTGTATCAGGGGAAGGTACTGTATCAGGAGGAAGGTACTGTATCAGGGGAAGGTACTGTATCAGGGGACAGTACTGTATCAGGGGAAGGTACTGTATCAGGGGGAAGGTACTGTATCAGGAGGAAGGTACTGTATCAGGGGGAAGGTACTGTATCAGGGGGAAGGTACTGTATCAGGAGGAAGGTACTGTATTAGTGGGAAGGTACTGTATCAGGAAGGTACTGTATCAGGGGAAGGTACTGTATCAGGGGAAGGTACTGTATCAGGGGAAGGTACTGTATCAGGGGATAGGTACTGTATCAGGGGAAGGTACTGTATCAGGGGAAGGTACTGTATCAGGGGGAAGGTACTGTATCAGGTAGGTACTGTATCAGGGGAAGGTACTGTATCAGGGAAGGTACTGTATCAGGGGAAGGTACTGTATCAGGAAGGTACTGTATCAGGGGAAGGTACTGTATCAGGGGGAAGGTACTGTATCAGGGGAAGGTACTGTATCAGGGAAGGTACTGTATCAGGGGGAAGGTACTGTATCAGGGGGAAGGTACTGTATCAGGGGAAGGTACTGTATCAGGGGGAAGGTACTGTATCAGGGGAAGGTACTGTATCAGGGGGAAGGTACTGTATCAGGGGAAGGTACTGTATCAGGGGGAAGGTACTGTATCAGGGGAAGGTACTGTATCAGGAGGAAGGTACTGTATTAGTGGGAAGGTACTGTATCAGGTAGGTACTGTATCAGGGGGAAGGTACTGTATCAGGGGGAAGGTACTGTATCAGGGGAAGGTACTGTATCAGGGGGAAGGTACTGTATCAGGAGGAAGGTACTGTATCAGGGGAAGGTACTGTATCAGGGGAAGGTACTGTATCAGGGGGAAGGTACTGTATCAGGGGGAAGGTACTGTATCAGGGGAAGGTACTGTATCAGGGGAAGGTACTGTATCAGGGGATAGGTACTGTATCAGGGGAAGGTACTGTATCAGGGGAAGGTACTGTATCAGGGGAAGGTACTGTATCAGGGGAAGGTACTGTATCAGGGGAAGGTACTGTATCAGGGGAAGGTGCTGTATCAGGGGAAGGTACTGTATCAGGAGGAAGGTACTGTATTAGTGGGAAGGTACTGTATCAGGGGTAGGTACTGTATCAGGGGGAAGGTACTGTATCAGGGGAAGGTACTGTATCAGGAGGAAGGTACTGTATCAGGGGAAGGTACTGTATCAGGGGAAGGTACTGTATCAGGGGAAGGTACTGTATCAGGGGAAGGTACTGTATCAGGGGAAGGTACTGTATCAGGGGAAGGTACTGTATCAGGGGAAGGTACTGTATCAGGAGGAAGGTACTGTATTGGTGGGAAGGTACTGTATCAGGAAGGTACTGTATCAGGGGAAGGTGCTGTATCAGGGGAAGGTACTGTATTAGGGGAAGGTACTGTATCAGGGGAAGGTACTGTATCAGGGGAAGGTACTGTATCAGGAGGAAGGTACTGTATCAGGGGAAGGTACTGTATCAGGGAAAGTACTGTATTAGGGGAAGGTACTGTATCAGGGGAAGGTACTGTATCAGGGGAAGGTACTGTATCAGGGGAAGGTACTGTATCAGGGGAAGGTACTGTATCAGGGGAAGGTACTGTATCAGGGGAAGGTACTGTATCAGGGGAAGGTACTGTATCAGGGGGAAGGTACTGTATCAGGGGAAGGTACTGTATCAGGGGGAAGGTACTGTATCAGGGGAAGGTACTGTATCAGGGGAGGGTACTGTATCAGGGGAAGGTACTGTATCAGGGGAAGGTACTGTATCAGGGAAGGTACTGTATCAGGAGGAAGGTACTGTATCAGGGGAAGGTACTGTATCAGGTAGGTACTGTATCAGGGGAAGGTACTGTATCAGGGGACAGTACTGTATCAGGGGAAGGTACTGTATCAGGGGGAAGGTACTGTATCAGAGGAAGGTACTGTATCAGGGGAAGGTACTGTATCAGGGGACAGTACTGTATCAGGGGAAGGTACTGTATCAGGGGAAGGTACTGTATCAGGGGAAGGTACTGTATCAGGAGGAAGGTACTGTATTAGTGGGAAGGTACTGTATCAGGAAGGTACTGTATCAGGGGGAAGGTACTGTATCAGGAAGGTACTGTATCAGGGGGAAGGTACTGTATCAGGGGGAAGGTACTGTATCAGGGGAAGGTACTGTATCAGGGATAGGTACTGTATCAGGGGAAGGTACTGTATCAGGGGAAGGTACTGTATCAGGGGAAGGTACTGTATCAGGTAGGTACTGTATCAGGGGAAGGTACTGTATCAGGGGAAAGGTACTGTATCAGGGGAAGGTACTGTATCAGGAAGGTACTGTATCAGGGGGTAGGTACTGTATCAGGGGGTAGGTACTGTATCAGGGGAAGGTACTGTATCAGGGGAAGGTACTGTATCAGGAGGAAGGTACTGTATTAGTGGGAAGGTACTGTATCAGGTAGGTACTGTATCAGGGGGAAGGTACTGTATCAGGGGGAAGGTACTGTATCAGGAGGAAGGTACTGTATCAGGGGGAAGGTACTGTATCAGGAAGGTACTGTATCAGGGGGAAGGTACTGTATCAGGAGGAAGGTACTGTATTAGTGGGAAGGTACTGTATCAGGTAGGTACTGTATCAGGGGGAAGGTACTGTATCAGGGGAAGGTACTGTATCAGGGGGAAGGTACTGTATCAGGGGAAGGTACTGTATCAGGAGGAAGGTACTGTATCAGGGGGAAGGTACTGTATCAGGGGAAGGTACTGTATTAGGGGGAAGGTACTGTATCAGGGGGAAGGTACTGTATCAGGGGAAGGTACTGTATCAGGGGGAAGGTACTGTATCAGGGGGAAGGTACTGTATCAGGGGGAAGGTACTGTATCAGGGGGAAGGTACTGTATCAGGGGAAGGTACTGTATCAGGAGGAAGGTACTGTATTAGGGGAAGGTACTGTATCAGGTAGGTACTGTATCAGGGGGAAGGTACTGTATCAGGGGAAGGTACTGTATCAGGAGGAAGGTACTGTATTAGTGGGAAGGTACTGTATCAGGTAGGTACTGTATCAGGGGGAAGGTACTGTATCAGGGGGAAGGTACTGTATCAGGAGGAAGGTACTGTATCAGGGGGAAGGTACTGTATCAGGGGTAGGTACTGTATCAGGGGAAGGTACTGTATCAGGGGAAGGTACTGTATCAGGGGGAAGGTACTGTATCAGGGGAAGGTACTGTATCAGGGGGAAGGTACTGTATCAGGAGGAAGGTACTGTATTAGGGGGAAGGTACTGTATCAGGAAGGTACTGTATCAGGGGGAAGGTACTGTATCAGGGGAAGGTACTGTATCAGGGGGAAGGTACTGTATCAGGGGGAAGGTACTGTATCAGGGGAAGGTACTGTATCAGGGGGAAGGTACTGTATCAGGGGGAAGGTACTGTATCAGGGGAAAGTACTGTATTAGGGGGAAGGTACTGTATCAGGGGAAGGTACTGTATCAGGGGAAGGTACTGTATCAGGGGAAGGTACTGTATCAGGGGAAGGTACTGTATCAGGGGAAGGTACTGTATCAGGGGGAAGGTACTGTATCAGGGGAAGGTACTGTATCAGGGGAAGGTACTGTATCAGGGGAAGGTACTGTATCAGGGGAAGGTACTGTATCAGGGGAAGGTACTGTATCAGGGGAAGGTACTGTATCAGGAGGAAGGTACTGTATCAGGGGGAAGGTACTGTATCAGGGGGAAGGTACTGTATCAGGGGAAGGTACTGTATCAGGGGAAGGTACTGTATCAGGGGATAGGTACTGTATCAGGGGAAGGTACTGTATCAGGTAGGTACTGTATCAGGGGAAGGTACTGTATCAGGGGATAGGTACTGTATCAGGGGAAGGTACTGTATCAGGGGAAGGTACTGTATCAGGAGGAAGGTACTGTATTAGTGGGAAGGTACTGTATCAGGTAGGTACTGTATCAGGGGAAGGTACTGTATCAGGGGAAGGTACTGTATCAGGAAGGTACTGTATCAGGGATAGGTACTGTATCAGGGGAAGGTACTGTATCAGGGGAAGGTACTGTATCAGGGGAAGGTACTGTATTAGTGGGAAGGTACTGTATCAGGTAGGTACTGTATCAGGGGAAGGTACTGTATCAGGGGAAGGTACTGTATCAGGGGAAGGTACTGTATCAGGGGAAGGTACTGTATCAGGAGGAAGGTACTGTATCAGGGGAAGGTACTGTATCAGGGGAAAGTACTGTATCAGGGGAAGGTACTGTATCAGGGGAAGGTACTGTATCAGGGGAAGGTACTGTATCAGGGGAAGGTACTGTATCAGGGGAAGGTACTGTATCAGGGGATAGGTACTGTATCAGGGGAAGGTACTGTATCAGGGGAAGGTACTGTATCAGGAGGAAGGTACTGTATCAGGGGAAGGTACTGTATCAGGGAAGGTACTGTATCAGGGGAAGGTACTGTATCAGGGGAAGGTACTGTATCAGGAGGAAGGTACTGTATCAGTGGGAAGGTACTGTATCAGGGGAAGGTACTGTATCAGGGGAAGGTACTGTATCAGGGGAAGGTACTGTATCAGGAGGAAGGTACTGTATTAGGGGAAGGTACTGTATCAGGTAGGTACTGTATCAGGGGAAGGTACTGTATTAGGGGGAAGGTACTGTATCAGGGATAGGTACTGTATCAGCGGGAAGGTACTGTATCAGGGGAAGGTACTGTATCAGGGGAAGGTACTGTATTGGGGGAAGGTACTGTATCAGGGGAAGGTACTGTATCAGGGGAAGGTACTGTATCAGGAGGAAGGTACTGTATCAGGGGAAGGTACTGTATCAGGTAGGTACTGTATCAGGGGGAAGGTGCTGTATCAGGGGAAGGTACTGTATCAGGGGAAGGTACTGTATCAGGGGAAGGTACTGTATCAGGGGAAGGTACTGTATCAGGGGGAAAGTACTGTATCAGGGGGAAGGTACTGTATCAGGGGGAAAGTACTGTATTAGGGGGAAGGTACTGTATCAGGGGGAAGGTACTGTATCAGGGGAAGGTACTGTATCAGGGGGAAGGTACTGTATCAGGGGAAGGTACTGTATCAGGGGGAAGGTACTGTATCAGGGGAAGGTACTGTATCAGGGGAAGGTACTGTATCAGGGGAAGGTACTGTATCAGGGGGAAGGTACTGTATCAGGGGAAGGTACTGTATCAGGGGGAAGGTACTGTATCAGGGGGAAGGTACTGTATCAGGAGGAAGGTACTGTATCAGGGGGAAGGTACTGTATCAGGGGGAAGGTACTGTATCAGGGGAAAGTACTGTATCAGGGGGAAGGTACTGTATCAGGGGGAAGGTACTGTATCAGGGGGAAGGTACAGGTACAGTTACAGGTACAGGTACAGGTACAGATACAGGTATGGGTACAGGTACAGGTATGGGTACAGGTACAGATACATATGTAGACACTACAGATACAGGTACAGGTATGGGTACAGGTACGGGTACAGATACAGGTAGGGGTACAGGTACAGGTACAGATACAGGTACAGGTATGGGTAGAGGTAGGGATACAGGTACAGGTATGGGAACAGGTACAGGTACAGGTAGGGGCACAGATACAGGTACAGGTACAGATACAGATACAGGTACAGGTACGGGTACAGATACAGGTAGGGGTACAGGTACGGGTACAGATACAGGTACGGGTACAGGTACAGGTACAGGTACAGGTATGGGTACAGATACAGGTATGTACAGGTACAGGTAGGGGTACAGATACAGGTACAGGTACAGGTACAGGTACAGGTACAGGTACAGATACAGGTACAGGTACAGGTACAGGTACAGATACAGGTACAGGTACAGATACAGGTACAGATACAGGTACAGATACAGGTACAGGCACAGATACAGGTACAGGTATGGGTACAGGTACAAATACAGATACAGGTACAGATACAGGTACAGGTACAGATACAGGTACAGGCACAGATACAGGTACAGGTAGGGGTACAGATACAGGTACAGATACAGGTACAGATACAGATACAGGTACAGGTACAGGTAGGGGTACAGGTAGGGGTACAGATACAGGTACAGATACAGGTACAGGTACAGGTACAGGTAGGGGTACAGGTAGGGGTACAGATACAGGTACAGATACAGGTACAGGTACAGGTAGGGGTACAGGTACAGGTAGGGGTACAGGTACAGGTACAGGTACAGATACAGGTACAGATACAGGTACAGATACAGGTACAGGTACAGGTACAGGTACAGGTACAGATACAGGTACAGGTACAGGTACAGGTACAGGTACAGGTAGGGGTACAGATACAGGTACAGGTACAGGTACAGGTACAGATACAGGTACAGATACAGGTACAGGTACAGATACAGGTACAGGTACAGGTATGGGTACAGGTACAGATACAGGTACAGGTACAGGTAGGGGTACAGATACAGGTACAGATACAGGTACAGGTACAGATACAGGTACAGATACAGGTACAGATACAGATACAGGTACAGGTACAGGTAGGGGTACAGGTACAGGTACAGATACAGGTACAGATACAGGTACAGATACAGATACAGGTACAGGTACAGGTACAGGTACAGGTACAGGTACAGATACAGGTACAGATACAGGTACAGATACAGATACAGATACAGGTACAGGTACAGGTACAGATACAGGTACAGGTACAGGTACAGGTAGGGGTACAGATACAGTTGGTATAGTAATAAAAATGTTATTACTTTTCTTACATGGTCAAGGTGCTTCCATTCCTCCCCCCATTCTCTGTCTGTCAACCGGTGGTCAATCACCTCTTCCTGACGAGCCCCGTGCATTCCTGCATCAATCAGGAGAGAGAGGGGGGAGAGAGAGGGGGGAGAGAGAGACAGAGAGAGAGAGACAGGGAGAGAGAGAGACAGAGAGAGAGAGAGGGAGAGAGAGAGAGAGAGAGAGAGAGAGAGAGAGAGAGAGAGAGAGAGAGAGAGAGAGAGAGAGAGAGAGAGAGAGAGAGAGAGAGAGAGAGAGAGAGAGAGAGAGAGAGAGAGAGAGAGAGAGAGAGAGAGAGAGAGAGAGAGAGAGAGAGAGACAGAGAGAGAGAGAGAGAGAGAGAGAGAGAGAGAGAGAGAGAGAGAGAGAGAGAGAGAGAGAGATTGAGAGTGGAACAAGATACAGAGTGCCCACTGTTCCCTCCAGATTCCCTCCATCCTCTCTCCAGTCCCCCTCCATCCTCTCTCCAGTCCCCTCCATCCTCTCTCCAGTCCCCCTCCAGAGTCCCCCTCCAGACTGTCCCCTCCATCCTCTCTCCACTGTCCCCTCCATCCTCTCTCCACTGTCCCCCTCCATCCCCTCCAGTCCCCTCCATCCTCTCTCCAGTCCCCTCCATCCTCTCTCCAGTCCCCTCCATCCTCTCTCCACTGTCCCCTCCATCCTCTCTCCACTGTCCCCTCCACCCTCTCTCCAGTCCCCTCCATCCTCTCTTGTCCCCTCCATCCACTGTCAAAGTCTGTGGAACAATCCTCTCTCCACTGTCCCCTCCATCCCCTCCAACTGTTCCCTCCATCCCCACTGTTCCCTCCATCCTCTCTCCACTATTCCCTCCATCCTCTCTCCACTGTCCCCTCCATCCTCTCTCCACTGTCCCCTCCATCCTCTCTCCACTGTCCCCTCCATCCTCTCTCCACGGTCCCCTCCATCCTCTCTCCACTGTCCCCTCCATCCCCTCCATCCTCTCTCCACTGTCCCCCTCCATCCTCCATCTCTCCACTGTCCCCTCCATCCTCTCTCCACTGTCCCCCTCCATCCTCTCTCCACTGTCCCCTCCATCCTCTCCCCTCCACTGTCCCCTCCATCCTCTCTCCACTGTCCCCTCCATCCTCTCTCCACTGTTCCCTCCATCCCCCTCCATCCATCCTCTCTCACTGTCCCCTCCATCATCTCTCCACTGTCCCCTCCATCCTCTCTCCACTGTGCCCTCCATCCTCTCTCCACTGTCCCCTCCATCCTCTCTCCACTGTCCCCTCCATCCCCTCCATCCTCTCTCCACTGTCCCCTCCATCCTCTCTCCACTGTCCCCTCCATCCTCTCTCCACTGTCCCCTCCATCCTCTCTCCACTGTCCCCTCCATCCTCTCTCCACTGTCCCCTCCATCCTCTCTCCACTGTCCCCTCCATCCTCTCTCCACTGTCCCCTCCATCCTCTCTCCACTGTCCCCTCCATCCTCTCTCCACTGTCCCCTCCATCCCCTCCATCCTCTCTCCACTGTCCCCTCCATCCTCTCTCCACTGTCCCCTCCATCCTCTCTCCACTGTCCATCCCCTCCATCCTCTCTCCACTGTCCCCTCCATCCTCTCTCCACTGTCCCCTCCATCCACTGTCCCCTCCATCCTCTCTCCACTGTCCCCTCCATCCTCTCTCCACTGTTCCCTCCATCCTCTCTCCACTGTCCCCTCCATCCTCTCTCCACTGTCCCCCCTCCATCCTCTCTCCACTGTCCCCTCCATCCTCTCTCCACTGTCCCCTCCATCCTCTCTCCACTGTCCCCTCCATCCTCTCTCCACTGTTCCCTCCATCCTCTCTCCACTATTCCCTATATATAGTGTACTACTTTAGACCAGAGCCCTATTGCACCCTATTCCCTATATATAGTGCACTACTTATGACGCGACCAAGAAAAAAGCATCAGTTTAATTCCAGATTATAACAGTGTCTTTGTTCTCTGTGGAATGAGGGATAGGAGCTCCTTCCTTCCTTTTGTCCTCCCAGGTTTGTCCTCCCAGGTTTGTCCTCCCAGGTTTGTCCTCCCAGGTTTGTCCTCCCATTCATTAACTCCTGGCTGACATCCTTCCTCCTTCCTTCCCTCCCTCCATCCCTCAATCTCCTTCCCTCCCTCCCTCCATCCCTCAATCTCCTTCCCTCCCTCCCTCCATCCCTCAATCTCCTCCCTCCCTCCCTCCATCCCTCAATCTCCCTCCCTCCCTCCATTCCTCAATCTCCCTCCCTCCCTCCATCCCTCCCTCCCTCCATCCCTCAATCTCCCTCCCTCCCTTCCTCCATCCCTCAATCTCCCTCCCTCCCTCCATCCCTCAATCTCCTCCCTCCCCTCCATCCATCAATCTCCCTCCCTCCCTCCATCCCTCAATCTCCCTCCCTCCTCCCTCAATCTCCCTCCCTCCATCCCTCAATCTCCCTCCCTCCCCCTTCCCTCAATTTCCCTCCTCCCTCCATCCCTCAATCTCCCTCCCTCCCTCCATCCCTCAATCTCCCCCTCCCTCCATCCATCAATCTCCCTCCCTCCATCCTTCCCTCAATCTCCCTCCCTCCCTCCATCCCTCAATCTCCCTCCCTCCCTCCCTCCCTCCCTCAATCTCCCTCCCTCCCTCCATCCCTCAATCTCCCTCCCTCCCTCCATCCCTCAATCTCCCTCCCTCCCTTCCTCCATCCCTCAATCTCCCTCCCTCCCTCCATCCCTCAATCTCCCTCCCTCCTCCATCCCTCAATCTCCCTCCCTCCCTCCCTCCATCCCTCAATCTCGCTCCCTCCTTCCCTCAATCTCCCTCCCTCCTTCCCTCAATCTCCCTCCCTCTCCTCCCTCCCTCCCTCCCTCCCTCCCTCCCTCCCTCCCTCCCTCCTTCCCTCAATCTCCCTCCCTCCTTCCCTCAATCTCCCTCCCTCCATCCCTCAATCACCCTCCCTCCCTCCATCCCTCAATCTCCCTCCCTCCCCCTTCCCTCAATTTCCCTCCATCCCTCAATCTCCCTCCCTCCCCTCCCTCCCTCCCTCCCTCCCTCCCTCCCTCCCTCCCTCAATCTCCCTCCCTCCATCCTTCCCTCCCTCCCTCCCTCCCTCCATCCCTCAATCTCCCTCCCTCCCTCCCTCCCCTCCCTCCATCCCTCAATCTCCATCCCTCAATCCCTCCCTCCCTCCCTCCCTCCCTCCCTCCCTCCCTCCCTCCTCCCTCCCTCCCTCCCTCCCTCCCTCCCTCCCTCCCTCCCTCCCTCCCTCCCTCCTTCCCTCAATCTCCCTCCCTCCCTCCCTCCCTCCCTCCCTCCCTCCCTCCATCCCTCAATCTCCATCCCTCAATATCCCTCCCTCCCTCCCTCCCTCCCTCCCTCCCTCCCTCCCCCTCCCTCAATCTCCCTCCCTCCTTCCCTCCCTCCTTCCCTCAATCTCCCTCCCTCCTCCATCCCTCAATCTCCATCCCTCAATATCCCTCCCTCCCTCCCTCCCTCCCTCCCCTCCCTCCCTCCCCTCCCTCCCCTCCCTCCCTCCCTCCCTCAATCTCCCTCCCTCCCTCCCTCCCTCCCTCCCTCCCTCCCTCCCTCCCTCCCTCCTTCCCTCAATCTCCCTCCCTCTTCCCTCCTCCTCCCTCCATCCCTCAATCACCCTCCCTCCCTCCATCCCTCATCTCCCTCCCTCCCTCAATTTCCCTCCCTCCCTCCATCCCTCAATCTCCCTCCCTCCCTCCCTCCCTCCCTCCCTCCCTCCCTCCCTCCATCCCTCAATCTCCCTCCCTCCATCCTCCCTCCCTCCCTCCCTCCATCCCTCAATCTCCCTCCCTCCCTCCCTCCCTCCCTCCCTCCCTCCCTCCCTCCCTCCCTCCCTCCCTCCCTCCCTCCCTCCCTCCCTCCCTCCCTCCATCCCTCAATCTCCATCCCTCAATCTCCCTCCCTCCCTCCCTCATCCTCTCCTCCCTCCCTCCCTCCCTCCCTCCCTCCCTCCCTCCCCCTCCCTCCCCTCCCTCCCTCCTTCCCTCAATCACCCTCCCTCCCTCCATCCCTCAATCTCCCTCCCTCCCCCCCTCCTCATTTCCCTCCATCCCTCAATCTCCCTCCCTCCCTCCCTCCCTCCCTCCCTCCCTCCCTCCCTCCCTCCCTCCCTCCCTCCCTCCCTCAATCTCCCTCCCTCCATCCTTCCCTCCCTCCCTCCCTCCATCCCTCAATCTCCCTCCCTCCCTCCCTCCCTCCCTCCCTCCATCCCTCAATCTCCATCCCTCAATCTCCCTCCCTCCCTCCCTCCCTCCCTCCCTCCCTCCCTCCCTCCCTCCCTCCCTCCCTCCCTCCCTCCCTCAATCTCCCTCCCTCCTTCCCTCAATCTCCCTCCCTCCCTCCCTCCCTCCCTCCCTCCCTCCCTCCCTCCCTCCCTCCCTCCCTCCCTCCCTCCCTCCCTCCCTCCCTCCATCCCTCCATCCCTCAATCTCCATCCCTCAATATCCCTCCCTCCCTCCTCCCTCCCTCCCTCCCCCTCCCTCCAATCTCCCTCCCTCCTTCCCTCCCTCCTTCCCTCAATCTCCCTCCCTCCCTCCATCCCTCAATCTCCATCCTCAATATCCCTCCCTCCCTCCCTCCCTCCCTCCCTCCCTCCCTCCCTCCCTCCCTCCCTCCCTCCCTCAATCTCCCTCCCTCCCTCCCTCCCTCCCTCCCTCCCTCCCTCCCTCCCTCCCTCCCTCCCTCCCTCCCTCCCTCCCTCCCTCCCTCCCTCCCTCCTTCCCTCAATCTCCCTCCCTCCTTCCCTCAATCTCCCTCCCTCCATCCCTCAATCACCCTCCCTCCCCCTCCATCCCTCAATCTCCCTCCCTCCCCCTTCCCTCAATTTCCCTCCCTCCCTCCATCCCTCAATCTCCCTCCCTCCCTCCCTCCCTCCCTCCCTCCCTCCATCCCTCAATCTCCCTCCCTCCATCCTTCCCTCCCTCCCTCCCTCCATCCTCAATCTCCCTCCCTCCCTCCCTCCCTCCCTCCCTCCCTCCATCCCTCAATCTCCATCCCTCAATCTCCCTCCCTCCCTCCCTCCCTCCCTCCCTCCCTCCCTCCCCTCCCTCCCTCCCTCCCTCCCTCCCTCCCTCCCTCCCTCCCTCCCTCCCTCCCTCCTTCCCTCAATCTCCCTCCCTCCCTCAATCTCCCTCAATCTCCCTCCCTCCCCCTCCCTCCCTCCCTCCCTCCCTCCCTCCCCTCCCTCCCTCCCTCCCTCCCTCCCTCCCTCCCTCCCTCCCTCCCTCCCTCCATCCCTCAATCTCCATCCCTCAATATCCCTCCCTCCCTCCCTCCCTCCCTCCCTCCCTCCCTCCCTCCCTCCCTCCCTCCCTCCCTCCCTCCCTCCCTCCCTCCCTCCCCCTCCCTCAATCTCCCTCCCTCCTTCCCTCCCTCCTTCCCTCAATCTCTCCCTCCCTCCCTCCATCCCTCAATCTCCATCCCTCAATATCCCTCCCTCCCTCCCTCCCTCCCTCCCTCCCTCCCTCCCTCCCTCCCTCCCTCCCTCCCTCCCTCCCTCCCTCCCTCCCTCCCTCCTCCCTCCCTCCCTCCCTCCCTCCCTCCCTCCCTCCCTCCATCCCTCAATCTCCCTCCCTCCTTCCCTCCCTCCCTCCCTCCATCCCTCAATCTCCCTCCCTCCCTCCCTCCCTCCCTCCCTCCCTCCCTCCCTCCCTCCCTCCCTCCATCCCTCAATCTCTCTCCCTCCTTCCTTCAGATGCTTTGGAAGATGGACAGGGACTTTGCTGTCCTAGCATCAGGGGAAGATGGACAGGGACTCTCCTGTCCTAGCATCAGGGGAAGATGGACAGGGACTCTCCTGTCCTAGCATCAGGGGAAGATGGGCAGGGACTCTGCTGTCCTAGCATCAGGGGAAGATGGACAGGGACTCTGCTGTCCTAGCATCAGGGAAGATGGGCAGGGACTCTCCTGTCCTAGCATCAGGGGGAAGATGGACAGGGACTCTGCTGTCCTAGCATCAGGGGAAGATGGACAGGGACTCTGCTGTCCTAGCATCAGGGGAAGATGGACAGGGACTCTGCTGTCCTAGCATCAGGGGGAAGATGGACAGGGACTCTGCTGTCCTAGCATCAGGGGGAAGATGGGCAGGGACTCTCCTGTCCTAGCATCAGGGGAAGATGTACAGGGACTCTGCTGTCCTAGCATCAGGGGGAAGATGGACAGGGACTCTGCTGTCCTAGCATCAGGGGAAGATGGACAGGGACTCTGCTGTCCTAGCATCAGGGGAAGATGGACAGGGACTCTCCTGTCCTAGCATCAGGGGAAGATGGGCAGGGACCCTGCTGTCCTAGCATCAGGGGGAAGATGGGCAGGGACTCTGCTGTCCTAGCATCAGGGGGAAGATGGACAGGGACTCTCCTGTCCTAGCATCAGGGGGAAGATGGACAGGGACTCTGCTGTCCTAGCATCAGGGGAAGATGGACAGGGACTCTGCTGTCCTAGCATCAGATAAAGTTGCAACTAATATCCTCCAGAGATGGTTTGCATTATTTTTTGGGGGAAGATGGACAGGGACTCTGCTGTCCTAGATGGGCAGGGACTCCGCTGTCCTAGCATCAGGGGAAGATGGACAGGGACTCTGCTGTCCTAGCATCAGGGGAAGATGGGCAGGGACTCTGCTGTCCTAGCATCAGGGGAAGATGGACAGGGACTCTCCTGTCCTAGCATCAGGGGAAGATGGACAGGGACTCTGCTGTCCTAGCATCAGGGGGAAGATGGACAGGGACTCTGCTGTCCTAGCATCAGGGGAAGATGGGCAGGGACTCTGCTGTCCTTGCATCAGGGGAAGATGGACAGGGACTCTGCTGTCCTAGCATCAGGGGAAGATGGACAGGGACTCTACTGTCCTAGCATCAGGGGAAGATGGGCAGGGACTCTGCTGTCCTAGCTTCAGGGGAAGATGGGCAGGGACTCTGCTGTCCTAGCATCAGGGGGAAGATGGACAGGGACTCTGCTGTCCTAGCATCAGGGGGAAGATGGACAGGGACTCTGCTGTCCTAGCATCAGGGGAAGATGGGCAGGGACTCTCTGTCCTAGCATCAGGGGAAGATGTACAGGGACTCTGCTGTCCTAGCATCAGGGGAAGATGGACAGGGACTCTGCTGTCCTAGCATCAGGGGAAGATGGACAGGGACTCTGCTGTCCTAGCATCAGGGGAAGATGGACAGGGACTCTCCTGTCCTAGCATCAGGGGAAGATGGGCAGGGACTCTGCTGTCCTAGCATCAGGGGGAAGATGGGCATGGACTCTGCTGTCCTAGCATCAGGGGAAGATGGACAGGGACTCTCCTGTCCTAGCATCAAGGGGAAGATGGACAGGGACTCTGCTGTCCTAGCATCAGGGGAAGATGGACAGGGACTCTGCTGTCCTAGCATCAGATAAAGTTGCAACTAATATCCTCCAGAGATGGTTTGCATTATTTTTGGGGGAAGATGGACAGGGACTCTGCTGTCCTAGATGGGCAGGGACTCCGCTGTCCAGCATCAGGGGGAAGATGGACAGGGACTCTGCTGTCCTAGCATCAGGGGAAGATGGGCAGGGACTCTGCTGTCCTAGCATCAGGGGAAGATGGACAGGGACTCTCCTGTCCTAGCATCAGGGGAAGATGGACAGGGACTCTGCTGTCCTAGCATCAGGGGGAAGATGGACAGGGACTCTGCTGTCCTAGCATCAGGGGAAGATGGACAGGGACTCTGCTGTCCTTGCATCAGGGGAAGATGGACAGGGACTCTGCTGTCCTAGCATCAGGGGAAGATGGACAGGGACTCTACTGTCCTAGCATCAGGGGAAGATGGGCAGGGACTCTGCTGTCCTAGCTTCAGGGGGAAGATGGGCAGGGACTCTGCTGTCCTAGCATCAGGGGAAGATGGACAGGGACTCTACTGTCCCTAGCATCAGGGGAAGATGGACAGGGACTCTGCTGTCCTAGCATCAGGGGGAAGATGGACAGGGACTCTGCTGTCCTAGCATCAGGGGAAGATGGACAGGACTCTGCTGTCCTAGCATCAGGGGGAAGATGGACAGGGACTCTGCTGTCCTAGCATCAGGGGAAGATGGGCAGGGACTCTCCTGTCCTAGCATCAGGGGAAGATGGGCAGGGACTCTGCTGTCCTAGCATCAGGGGAAGATGGACAGGGACTCTACTGTCCTAGCATCAGGGGAAGATGGACAGGGACTCTGCTGTCCTAGCATCAGGGGAAGATGGACTCTGCTGTCCTAGCATCAGGGGAAGATGGACAGGGACTCTACTGTCCTAGCATCAGGGGAAGATGGACAGGGACTCTGCTGTCCTAGCATCAGGGGAAGATGGACAGGGACTCTGCTGTCCTAGCATCAGGGGGAAGATGGACAGGGACTCTGCTGTCCTAGCATCAGGGGAAGATGGACAGGGACTCTGCTGTCCTAGCATCAGGGGGAAGATGGGCAGGGACTCTGCTGTCCTAGCATCAGGGAAGATGGACAGGGACTCTGCTGTCCTAGCATCAGGGGAAGATGGGCAGGGACTCTCCTGTCCTAGCATCAGGGGAAGATGGACAGGGACTCTGCTGTCCTAGCATCAGGGGAAGATGGACAGGGACTCTCCTGTCCTAGCATCAGGGGAAGATGGACAGGGACTCTGCTGTCCCTAGCATCAGGGGAAGATGGACAGGGACTCTGCTGTCCTAGCATCAGGGGAAGATGGACAGGGACTCTGCTGTCCTAGCATCAGGGGGAAGATGGACAGGGACTCTCCTGTCCTAGCATCAGGGGAAGATGGGCAGGGACTCTGCTGTCCTAGCATCAGGGGAAGATGGGCAGGGACTCTGCTGTCCTAGCATCAGGGGAAGATGGACAGGGACTCTCCTGTCCTAGCATCAAGGGGAAGATGGACAGGGACTCTGCTGTCCTAGCATCAGGGGAAGATGGACAGGGACTCTGCTGTCCTAGCATCAGGTAAAGGGCAACTAATATCCTCCAGAGATGGTTTGCATTATTTTTGGGGGGAAGATGGACAGGGACTCTGCTGTCCTAGATGGGCAGGGACTCCGCTGTCCTAGCATCAGGGGGAAGATGGACAGGGACTCTGCTGTCCTAGCATCAGGGGAAGATGGGCAGGGACTCTGCTGTCCTAGCATCAGGGGAAGATGGACAGGGACTCTCCTGTCCTAGCATCAGGGGAAGATGGACAGGGACTCTGCTGTCCTAGCATCAGGGGAAGATGGGCAGGGACTCTGCTGTCCTAGCATCAGGGGAAGATGGACAGGGACTCTCCTGTCCTAGCATCAGGGGAAGATGGACAGGGACTCTGCTGTCCTAGCATCAGGGGAAGATGGACAGGGACTCTGCTGTCCTAGCATCAGCATCCTCCAGAGATGGTTTGCATTATTTTTGGGGGAGATGGACAGGGACTCTGCTGTCCTAGATGGGCAGGGACTCTGCTGTCCTAGCATCAGGGGAAGATGGACAGGGACTCTGCTGTCCTAGCATCAGGGGGAAGATGGGCAGGGACTCTGCTGTCCTAGCATCAGGGGAAGATGGACAGGGACTCTCCTGTCCTAGCATCAGGGGAAGATGGACAGGGACTCTGCTGTCCTAGCATCAGGGGGAAGATGGACAGGGACTCTGCTGTCCTAGCATCAGGGGAAGATGGGCAGGACTCTGCTGTCCTAGCATCAGGGGAAGATGGGCAGGGACTCTCCTGTCCTAGCATCAGGGGAAGATGGACAGGGACTCTGCTGTCCTAGCATCAGGGGAAGATGGACAGGGACTCTCCTGTCCTAGCATCAGGGGAAGATGGACAGGGACTCTGCTGTCCTAGCATCAGGGGAAGATGGACAGGGACTCTGCTGTCCTAGCATCAGGGGGAAGATGGACAGGGACTCTGCTGTCCTAGCATCAGGGGAAGATGGACAGGGACTCTGCTGTCCTAGCATCAGGGGAAGATGGGCAGGGACTCTGCTGTCCTAGCATCAGGGGAAGATGGGCAGGGACTCTGCTGTCCTAGCATCAGGGGAAGATGGACAGGGACTCTCCTGTCCTAGCATCAGGGGAAGATGGACAGGGACTCTGCTGTCCTAGCATCAGGGGAAGATGGACAGGGACTCTGCTGTCCTAGCATCAGGTAAAGTTGCAACTAATACTCTGCTGGTTTGCATCATTTTGGGGGAAGATGGACAGGGACTCTGCTGTCCTAGCATCAGGGGGAAGATGGAAGATGGATCAGGGGGGGACTCTGCTGTCCTAGCATCAGGGGAAGATGGACAGGGACTCTCCTGTCCTAGCATCAGGGGAAGATGGGCAGGGACTCTGCTGTCCTAGCATCAGGGGAAGATGGGCAGGGACTCTGCTGTCCTAGCATCAGGGGAAGATGGACAGGGACTCTCCTGTCCTAGCATCAAGGGGAAGATGGACAGGGACTCTGCTGTCCTAGCATCAGGGGAAGATGGACAGGGACTCTGCTGTCCTAGCATCAGGTAAAGTTGCAACTAATATCCTCCAGAGATGGTTTGCATTATTTTTGGGGGAAGATGGACAGGGACTCTGCTGTCCTAGATGGGCAGGGACTCCGCTGTCCTAGCATCAGGGGGAAGATGGACAGGGACTCTGCTGTCCTAGCATCAGGGGGAAGATGGGCAGGGACTCTGCTGTCCTAGCATCAGGGGAAGATGGACAGGGACTCTCCTGTCCTAGCATCAGGGGAAGATGGGCAGGGACTCTGCTGTCCTAGCATCAGGGGAAGATGGGCAGGGACTCTGCTGTCCTAGCATCAGGGGAAGATGGACAGGGACTCTCCTGTCCTAGCATCAGGGGAAGATGGACAGGGACTCTGCTGTCCTAGCATCAGGGGAAGATGGACAGGGACTCTGCTGTCCTAGCATCAGGTAAAGTTGCAACTAATATCCTCAGAGATGGTTTGCATTATTTTTGGGGGAAGATGGACAGGGACTCTGCTGTCCTAGATGGGCAGGGACTCCGCTGTCCTAGCATCAGGGGAAGATGGACAGGGACTCTGCTGTCCTAGCATCAGGGGAAGATGGGCAGGGACTCTGCTGTCCTAGCATCAGGGGAAGATGGACAGGGACTCTCCTGTCCTAGCATCAGGGGAAGATGGACAGGGACTCTGCTGTCCTAGCATCAGGGGAAGATGGACAGGGACTCTGCTGTCCTAGCATCAGGGGAAGATGGACAGGGACTCTGCTGTCCTAGCATCAGGGGAAGATGGACAGGGACTCTCCTGTCCTAGCATCAGGGGAAGATGGACAGGGACTCTGCTGTCCTAGCATCAGGGGAAGATGGACAGGGACTCTCCTCCTAGCATCAGGGGAAGATGGACAGGGACTCCTGTCCTAGCATCAGGGGAAGATGGACAGGGACTCTGCTGTCCTAGCATCAGGGGGAAGATGGACAGGGACTCTGCTGTCCTAGCATCAGGGGAAGATGGACAGGGACTCTCCTGTCCTAGCATCAGGGGAAGATGGGCAGGGACTCTGCTGTCCTAGCATCAGGGGGAAGATGGGCAGGGACTCTGCTGTCCTAGCATCAGGGGAAGATGGACAGGGACTCTCCTGTCCTAGCATCAAGGGGAAGATGGACAGGGACTCTGCTGTCCTAGCATCAGGGGAAGATGGACAGGGACTCTGCTGTCCTAGCATCAGGTAAAGTTGCAACTAATATCCTCCAGAGATGGTTTGCATTATTTTTGGGGGAAGATGGACAGGGACTCTGCTGTCCTAGATGGGCAGGGACTCCGCTGTCCTAGCATCAGGGGAAGATGGACAGGGACTCTGCTGTCCTAGCATCAGGGGGAAGATGGGCAGGGACTCTGCTGTCCTAGCATCAGGGGAAGATGGACAGGGACTCTCCTGTCCTAGCATCAGGGGAAGATGGGCAGGGACTCTGCTGTCCTAGCATCAGGGGAAGATGGGCAGGGACTCTGCTGTCCTAGCATCAGGGGGAAGATGGACAGGGACTCTCCTGTCCTAGCATCAAGGGGAAGATGGACAGGACTCTGCTGTCCTAGCATCAGGGGAAGATGGACAGGGACTCTGCTGTCCTAGCATCAGGTAAAGTTGCAACTAATATCCTCCAGAGATGGTTTGCATTATTTTGGGGGAAGATGGACAGGGACTCTGCTGTCCTAGATGGGCAGGGACTCCGCTGTCCTAGCATCAGGGGAAGATGGACAGGGACTCTGCTGTCCTAGCATCAGGGGGAAGATGGGCAGGGACTCTGCTGTCCTAGCATCAGGGGAAGATGGGCAGGGACTCTCCTGTCCTAGCATCAGGGAAGATGGACAGGGACTCCTGTCCTAGCATCAGGGGAAGATGGACAGGACTCTCCTGTCCTAGCATCAGGGGGAAGATGGACAGGGACTCTGCTGTCCCTAGCATCAGGGGAAGATGGACAGGGACTCTGCTGTCCTAGCATCAGGGGAAGATGGACAGGGACTCTGCTGTCCTAGCATCAGGGGAAGATGGACAGGGACTCTCCTGTCCTAGCATCAGGGGGAAGATGGGCAGGGACCTGCTGTCCTAGCATCAGGGGAAGATGGGCAGGGACTCTGCTGTCCTAGCATCAGGGGAAGATGGACAGGGACTCTCCTGTCCTAGCATCAAGGGGGAAGATGGACAGGGACTCTGCTGTCCTAGCATCAGGGGAAGATGGACAGGGACTCTGCTGTCCTAGCATCAGGTAAAGTTGCAACTAATATCCTCCAGAGATGGTTTGCATTATTTTGGGGGAAGATGGACAGGGACTCTGCTGTCCTAGATGGGCAGGGACTCCGCTGTCCTAGCATCAGGGGAAGATGGACAGGGACTCTGCTGTCCTAGCATCAGGGGAAGATGGGCAGGGACTCTGCTGTCCTAGCATCAGGGGAAGATGGACAGGGACTCTCCTGTCCTAGCATCAGGGGAAGATGGGCAGGACTCTGCTGTCCTAGCATCAGGGGAAGATGGGCAGGGACTCTGCTGTCCTAGCATCAGGGGAAGATGGACAGGGACTCTCCTGTCCTAGCATCAGGGGAAGATGGACAGGGACTCTGCTGTCCTAGCATCAGGGGAAGATGGACAGGGACTCTGCTGTCCTAGCATCAGGTAAAGTTGCAACTAATATCCTCCAGAGATGGTTTGCATTATTTTTGGGGGAAGATGGACAGGGACTCTGCTGTCCTAGATGGGCAGGGACTCCGCTGTCCAGGGGGAAGATGGACAGGGACTCTGCTGTCCTAGCATCAGGGGAAGATGGGCAGGGACTCTGCTGTCCTAGCATCAGGGGAAGATGGACAGGGACTCTCCTGTCCTAGCATCAGGGGAAGATGGACAGGGACTCTGCTGTCCTAGCATCAGGGGGAAGGGAAGATGGACAGGGGAAGAGGGACTCTGCTGTCCTAGCATCAGGGGGAAGATGGACAGGGACTCTGCTGTCCTAGCATCAGGGGAAGATGGGCAGGGACTCTGCTGTCCTAGCATCAGGGGGAAGACAGGGACTCTCCTGTCCTAGCATCAGGGGAAGATGGACAGGGACTCTCCTGTCCTAGCATCAGGGGAAGATGGACAGGGACTCTGCTGTCCTAGCATCAGGGGAAGATGGACAGGGACTCTGCTGTCCTAGCATCAGGGGAAGATGGACAGGGACTCTGCTGTCCTAGCATCAGGGGGAAGATGGACAGGGACTCTCCTGTCCTAGCATCAGGGGAAGATGGGCAGGGACTCTGCTGTCCTAGCATCAGGGGAAGATGGGCAGGGACTCTGCTGTCCTAGCATCAGGGGGAAGATGGACAGGGACTCTCCTGTCCTAGCATCAAGGGGAAGATGGACAGGGACTCTGCTGTCCTAGCATCAGGGGAAGATGGACAGGACTCTGCTGTCCTAGCATCAGGTAAAGTTGCAACTAATATCCTCCAGAGATGGTTTGCATTATTTTGGGGGAAGATGGACAGGGACTCTGCTGTCCTAGATGGGCAGGGACTCCGCTGTCCTAGCATCAGGGGGAAGATGGACAGGGACTCTGCTGTCCTAGCATCAGGGGAAGATGGGCAGGGACTCTGCTGTCCTAGCATCAGGGGGAAGATGGACAGGGACTCTCCTGTCCTAGCATCAGGGGAAGATGGGCAGGGACTCTGCTGTCCTAGCATCAGGGGAAGATGGGCAGGGACTCTGCTGTCCTAGCATCAGGGGAAGATGGACAGGGACTCTCCTGTCCTAGCATCAGGGGAAGATGGACAGGGACTCTGCTGTCCTAGCATCAGGGGAAGATGGACAGGGACTCTGCTGTCCTAGCATCAGGTAAAGGCAACTAATATCCTCCAGAGATGGTTTGCATTATTTTGGGGGGAAGATGGACAGGGACTCTGCTGTCCTAGATGGGCAGGGACTCCGCTGTCCTAGCATCAGGGGAAGATGGACAGGGACTCTGCTGTCCTAGCATCAGGGGAAGATGGGCAGGGACTCTGCTGTCCTAGCATCAGGGGAAGATGGGCAGGGACTGTCCTAGCATCAGGGGAAGATGGACAGGGACTCTGCTGTCCTAGCATCAGGGGAAGATGGACAGGGACTCTCCTGTCCTAGCATCAGGGGAAGATGGACAGGGACTCTGCTGTCCTAGCATCAGGGGAAGATGGACAGGGACTCTGCTGTCCTAGCATCAGGGGAAGATGGACAGGGACTCTGCTGTCCTAGCATCAGGGGAAGATGGACAGGGACTCTCCTGTCCTAGCATCAGGGGAAGATGGGCAGGGACTCTGCTGTCCTAGCATCAGGGGGAAGATGGGCAGGGACTCTGCTGTCCTAGCATCAGGGGAAGATGGACAGGGACTCTCCTGTCCTAGCATCAGGGGAAGATGGACAGGGACTCTGCTGTCCTAGCATCAGGGGGAAGATGGACAGGGACTCTGCTGTCCTAGCATCAGGTAAAGTTGCAACTAATATCCTCCAGAGATGGTTTGCATTATTTTTCAGGGGGAAGATGGACAGGGACTCTGCTGTCCTAGATGGGCAGGGATCAGGGGGAAGATGGACAGGGACTCTGCTGTCCTAGCATCAGGGGGAAGATGGGCAGGGACTCTGCTGTCCTAGCATCAGGGGAAGATGGACAGGGACTCTCCTGTCCTAGCATCAGGGGGAAGATGGGCAGGGACTCTGCTGTCCTAGCATCAGGGGAAGATGGGCAGGGACTCTGCTGTCCTAGCATCAGGGGAAGATGGACAGGGACTCTCCTGTCCTAGCATCAAGGGGAAGATGGACAGGGACTCTGCTGTCCTAGCATCAGGGGAAGATGGACAGGGGAGCATCTGCAACTAATATCCTCCAGAGATGGTTTGCATTATTTTGGGGGAAGATGGACAGGGACTCTGCTGTCCTAGAGCAGGGACTCCGCTGTCCTAGCATCAGGGGAAGATGGACAGGGACTCTGCTGTCCTAGCATCAGGGGGAAGATGGGCAGGGACTCTGCTGTCCTAGCATCAGGGGAAGATGGACAGGGACTCTCCTGTCCTAGCATCAGGGGGAAGATGGACAGGGACTCTGCTGTCCTAGCATCAGGGGAAGATGGACAGGGACTCTGCTGTCCTAGCATCAGGGGAAGATGGGCAGGGACTCTGCTGTCCTTGCATCAGGGGAAGATGGACAGGGACTCTGCTGTCCTAGCATCAGGGGAAGATGGACAGGGACTCTACTGTCCTAGCATCAGGGGAAGATGGGCAGGGACTCTGCTGTCCTAGCTTCAGGGGAAGATGGGCAGGGACTCTGCTGTCCTAGCATCAGGGGAAGATGGACAGGGTCTCTACTGTCCTAGCATCAGGGGAAGATGGGCAGGGACTCTGCTGTCCTAGCATCAGGGGAAGATGGGCAGGGACTCTCCTGTCCTAGCATCAGGGGAAGATGGGCAGGGACTCTGCTGTCCTAGCATCAGGGGAAGATGGGCAGGGACTCTGCTGTCCTAGCATCAGGGGGAAGATGGACAGGGACTCTACTGTCCTAGCATCAGGGGAAGATGGACAGGGACTCTGCTGTCCTAGCATCAGGGGGAAGAGATGCTGGCATCAGGGGGAAGATGGACAGGGACTCTGCTGTCCTAGCATCAGGGGAAGATGGACAGGGACTCTGCTGTCCTAGCATCAGGGGAAGATGGACAGGGACTCTACTGTCCTAGCATCAGGGGAAGATGGGCAGGGACTCTGCTGTCCTAGCATCAGGGGAAGATGGACTCTGCTGTCCTAGCATCAGGGGAAGATGGACAGGGACTCTGCTGTCCTAGCATCAGGGGAAGATGGACAGGGACTCTGCTGTCCTATCATCAGGGGAAGATGGGCAGGGACTCTGCTGTCCTAGCATCAGGGGAAGATGGACAGGGACTCTCCTGTCCTAGCATCAGGGGAAGATGGACAGGGACTCTGCTGTCCTAGCATCAGGGGAAGATGGGCAGGGACTCTGCTGTCCTAGCATCAGGGGAAGATGGACAGGGACTCTACTGTCCTAGCATCAGGGGGAAGATGGAAGATGTCCTAGCATCAGGGGAAGATGGACTCTGCTGTCCTAGCATCAGGGGGAAGATGGACCGGGACTCTGCTGTCCTAGCATCAGGGGAAGATGGGCAGGGACTCTGCTGTCCTAGCATCAGGGGAAGATGGACAGGGACTCTGCTGTCCTGGCATCAGGGGAAGATGGACAGGGACTCTGCTGTCCTAGCATCAGGGGGAAGATGGACAGGGACTCTGCTGTCCTAGCATCAGGGGAAGATGGGCAGGGACTCTGCTGTCCTAGCATCAGGGGAAGATGGACAGGGACTCTGCTATCCTAGCATCAGGGGAAGATGGACAGGGACTCTGCTGTCCTAGCTTCAGGGGAAGATGGACAGGGACTCTGCTGTCCTAGCATCAGGGGAAGATGGGCAGGGACTCTGCTGTCCTAGCATCAGGGGGAAGATGGACAGGGACTCTGCTGTCCTAGCATCAGGGGAAGATGGACAGGGACTCTGCTGTCCTAGCATCAGGGGAAGATGGACAGGGACTCTGCTGTCCTAGCTTCAGGGAAAGATGGACAGGGACTCTGCTGTCCTAGCATCAGGGGGAAGATGGACAGAGACTCTGCTGTCCTAGTTTCAGGGGGGAAGATGGACAGGGACTCTGCTGTCCTAGCATCAGGGGGGAAGATGGACAGGGACTCTGCTGTCCCAGCATCAGGGGGAAGATGGACAGGGTCTCTGCTGTCCCAGCATCAGGGGAAGATGGACAGGGTCTCTGCTGTCCCAGCATCAGGGGAAGATGGACAGGGACTCTGCTGTCCTAGCATCAGGGGGAAGATGGACAGGGACTCTGCTGTCCTAGCATCAGGGGGAAGATGGACAGGGACACTGCTGTCCTAGCATCAGGGGAAGATGCACAGGGACTCTGCTGTCCTAGCTTCAGGGGAAGATGGACAGGGACTCTGCTGTCCTAGCATCAGGGGAAGATGGACAGGGACTCTGCTGTCCTAGCATCAGGGGAAGATGGACAGGGACTCTGCTGTCCTAGCATCAGGGGAAGATGGACAGGGACTCTACTGTCCTAGCATCAGGGGAAGATGGACAGGGACTCTACTGTCCTAGCATCAGGGGAAGATGGACTCTGCTGTCCTAGCATCAGGGGAAGATGGACAGGGACTCTGCTGTCCTAGCATCAGGGGAAGATGGACAGGGACTCTCCTGTCCTAGCATCAGGGGAAGATGGACAGGGACTCTGCTGTCCTAGCATCAGGGGAAGATGGACAGGGACTCTGCTGTCCTAGCATCAGGGGGAAGATGGACAGGGACTCTGCTGTCCTAGCATCAGGGGAAGATGGACAGGGACTCTGCTGTCCTAGCATCAGGTAAAGTTGCAACTAATATCCTCCAGAGATGGTTTGCATTATTTTTGGGGGAAGATGGACAGGGACTGCTGTCCTAGATGGGCAGGGTCCTGTCCTAGCATCAGGGGGAAGATGGACAGGGACTCTGCTGTCCTAGCATCAGGGGAAGATGGGCAGGGACTCTGCTGTCCTAGCATCAGGGGGAAGATGGACAGGGACTCTCCTGTCCTAGCATCAGGGGAAGATGGACAGGGACTCTGCTGTCCTAGCATCAGGGGAAGATGGACAGGGACTCTGCTGTCCTAGCATCAGGGGGAAGATGGGCAGGGACTCTGATGTCCTAGCATCAGGGGGAAGATGGACAGGGACTCTGCTGTCCTAGCATCAGGGGGAAGATGGGCAGGGACTCTGCTGTCCTAGCATCAGGGGGAAGATGGACAGGGACTCTACTGTCCTAGCATCAGGGGGAAGATGGACAGGGACTCTCCTGTCCTAGCATCAGGGGAAGATGGACAGGGACTCTGCTGTCCTAGCATCAGGGGAAGATGGACAGGGACTCTGCTGTCCTAGCATCAGGGGAAGATGGACAGGGACTCTGCTGTCCTAGCATCAGGGGAAGATGGACAGGGACTCTCCTGTCCTAGCATCAGGGGAAGATGGGCAGGGACTCTGCTGTCCTAGCATCAGGGGAAGATGGGCAGGGACTCTGCTGTCCTAGCATCAGGGGAAGATGGACAGGGACTCTCCTGTCCTAGCATCAAGGGAAGATGGACAGGGACTCTGCTGTCCTAGCATCAGGGGAAGATGGACAGGGACTCTGCTGTCCTAGCATCAGGTAAAGTTGCAACTAATATCCTCCAGAGATGGTTTGCATTATTTTTTGGGGGAAGATGGACAGGGACTCTGCTGTCCTAGATGGGCAGGGACTCCGCTGTCCTAGCATCAGGGGAAGATGGACAGGACTCTGCTGTCCTAGCATCAGGGGGAAGATGGGCAGGGACTCTGCTGTCCTAGCATCAGGGGAAGATGGACAGGGACTCTCCTGTCCTAGCATCAGGGGGAAGATGGGCAGGGACTCTGCTGTCCTAGCATCAGGGGAAGATGGGCAGGGACTCTGCTGTCCTAGCATCAGGGGGAAGATGGACAGGGACTCTCCTGTCCTAGCATCAGGGGAAGATGGACAGGGACTCTGCTGTCCTAGCATCAGGGGAAGATGGACAGGGACTCTGCTGTCCTAGCATCAGGTAAAGTTGCAACTAATATCCTCCAGAGATGGTTTGCATTATTTTTGGGGGAAGATGGACAGGGACTCTGCTGTCCTAGATGGGCAGGGACTCCGCTGTCCAGCATCAGGGGAAGATGGACAGGGACTCTGCTGTCCTAGCATCAGGGGGAAGATGGGCAGGGACTCTGCTGTCCTAGCATCAGGGGAAGATGGGCAGGGACTCTCCTGTCCTAGCATCAGGGGAAGATGGACAGGGACTCTGCTGTCCTAGCATCAGGGGAAGATGGACAGGGACTCTCCTGTCCTAGCATCAGGGGAAGATGGACAGGGACTCTGCTGTCCTAGCATCAGGGGAAGATGGACAGGGACTCTGCTGTCCTAGCATCAGGGGAAGATGGACAGGGACTCTGCTGTCCTAGCATCAGGGGAAGATGGACAGGGACTCTCCTGTCCTAGCATCAGGGGAAGATGGGCAGGGACTCTGCTGTCCTAGCATCAGGGGAAGATGGGCAGGGACTCTGCTGTCCTAGCATCAGGGGGAAGATGGACAGGGACTCTCCTGTCCTAGCATCAGGGGAAGATGGACAGGGACTCTGCTGTCCTAGCATCAGGGGAAGATGGACAGGGACTCTGCTGTCCTAGCATCAGGTAAAGTTGCAACTAATATCCTCCAGAGATGGTTTGCATTATTTTTGGGGGAAGATGGACAGGGACTCTGCTGTCCTAGATGGGCAGGGACTCCGCTGTCCTAGCATCAGGGGAAGATGGACAGGGACTCTGCTGTCCTAGCATCAGGGGAAGATGGGCAGGGACTCTGCTGTCCTAGCATCAGGGGGAAGATGGACAGGGACTCTCCTGTCCTAGCATCAGGGGAAGATGGGCAGGGACTCTGCTGTCCTAGCATCAGGGGAAGATGGGCAGGGACTCTGCTGTCCTAGCATCAGGGGAAGATGGACAGGGACTCTCCTGTCCTAGCATCAAGGGGAAGATGGACAGGGACTCTGCTGTCCTAGCATCAGGGGAAGATGGACAGGGACTCTGCTGTCCTAGCATCAGGTAAAGTTGCAACTAATATCCTCCAGAGATGGTTTGCATTATTTTTGGGGGGAAGATGGACAGGGACTCTGCTGTCCTAGATGGGCAGGGACTCCGCTGTCCTAGCATCAGGGGAAGATGGACAGGGACTCTGCTGTCCTAGCATCAGGGGAAGATGGGCAGGGACTCTGCTGTCCTAGCATCAGGGGAAGATGGACAGGGACTCTCCTGTCCTAGCATCAGGGGAAGATGGACAGGGACTCTGCTGTCCTAGCATCAGGGGAAGATGGACAGGGACTCTGCTGTCCTAGCATCAGGGGAAGATGGGCAGGGACTCTGCTGTCCTTGCATCAGGGGAAGATGGACAGGGACTCTGCTGTCCTAGCATCAGGGGAAGATGGACAGGGACTCTACTGTCCTAGCATCAGGGGAAGATGGGCAGGGACTCTGCTGTCCTAGCTTCAGGGGAAGATGGGCAGGGACTCTGCTGTCCTAGCATCAGGGGGAAGATGGACAGGGTCTCTACTGTCCTAGCATCAGGGGGAAGATGGGCAGGGACTCTGCTGTCCTAGCATCAGGGGAAGATGGGCAGGGACTCTCCTGTCCTAGCATCAGGGGAAGATGGGCAGGGACTCTGCTGTCCTAGCATCAGGGGAAGATGGGCAGGGACTCTGCTGTCCTAGCATCAGGGGAAGATGGACAGGGACTCTACTGTCCTAGCATCAGGGGAAGATGGACAGGGACTCTGCTGTCCTAGCATCAGGGGAAGATGGACTCTGCTGTCCTAGCATCAGGGGGAAGATGGACAGGGACTCTGCTGTCCTAGCATCAGGGGAATATGGGCAGGGACTCTGCTGTCCTAGCATCAGGGGAAGATGGACAGGGACTCTACTGTCCTAGCATCAGGGGAAGATGGGCAGGGACTCTGCTGTCCTAGCATCAGGGGAAGATGGACTCTGCTGTCCTAGCATCAGGGGGAAGATGGACAGGGACTCTGCTGTCCTAGCATCAGGGGGAAGATGGACAGGGACTCTGCTGTCCTATCATCAGGGGAAGATGGGCAGGGACTCTGCTGTCCTAGCATCAGGGGAAGATGGACAGGGACTCTCCTGTCCTAGCATCAGGGGAAGATGGACAGGGACTCTGCTGTCCTAGCATCAGGGGAAGATGGGCAGGGACTCTGCTGTCCTAGCATCAGGGGAAGATGGACAGGGACTCTACTGTCCTAGCATCAGGGGAAGATGGACAGGGACTCTGCTGTCCTAGCATCAGGGGAAGATGGACTCTGCTGTCCTAGCATCAGGGGGAAGATGGACCGGGACTCTGCTGTCCTAGCATCAGGGGAAGATGGGCAGGGACTCTGCTGTCCTAGCATCAGGGGAAGATGGACAGGGACTCTGCTGTCCTGGCATCAGGGGAAGATGGACAGGGACTCTGCTGTCCTAGCATCAGGGGGAAGATGGACAGGGACTCTGCTGTCCTAGCATCAGGGGAAGATGGGCAGGGACTCTGCTGTCCTAGCATCAGGGGAAGATGGACAGGGACTCTCCTATCCTAGCATCAGGGGAAGATGGGCAGGGACTCTGCTGTCCTAGCTTCAGGGGAAGATGGACAGGGACTCTGCTGTCCTAGCATCAGGGGAAGATGGGCAGGGACTCTGCTGTCCTAGCATCAGGGGAAGATGGACAGGGACTCTGCTGTCCTAGCATCAGGGGAAGATGGACAGGGACTCTGCTGTCCTAGCATCAGGGGAAGATGGACAGGGACTCTGCTGTCCTAGCTTCAGGGGAAAGATGGACAGGGACTCTGCTGTCCTAGCATCAGGGGAAGATGGACAGAGACTCTGCTGTCCTAGTTTCAGGGGGAAGATGGACAGGGACTCTGCTGTCCTAGCATCAGGGGAAGATGGACAGGGACTCTGCTGTCCTAGCTTCAGGGGGAAGATGGACAGGGTCTCTGCTGTCCCAGCATCAGGGGAAGATGGACAGGGTCTCTGCTGTCCCAGCATCAGGGGAAGATGGACAGGGACTCTGCTGTCCTAGCATCAGGGGGAAGATGGACAGGGACTCTGCTGTCCTAGCATCAGGGGAAGATGGACAGGGACTCTGCTGTCCTAGCATCAGGGGAAGATGCACAGGGACTCTGCTGTCCTAGCTTCAGGGGAAGATGGACAGGGACTCTGCTGTCCTAGCATCAGGGGAAGATGGACAGGGACTCTGCTGTCCTAGCTTCAGGGGAAGATGGACAGGGACTCTGCTGTCCTAGCATCAGGGGAAGATGGACAGGGACTCTACTGTCCTAGCATCAGGGGGAAGATGGACAGGGACTCTACTGTCCTAGCATCAGGGGAAGATGGACTCTGCTGTCCTAGCATCAGGGGGAAGATGGACAGGGACTCTGCTGTCCTAGCATCAGGGGGAAGATGGACAGGGACTCTCCTGTCCTAGCATCAGGGGAAGATGGACAGGGACTCTGCTGTCCTAGCATCAGGGGAAGATGGACAGGGACTCTGCTGTCCTAGCATCAGGGGAAGATGGGCAGGGACTCCGCTGTCCTAGCATCAGGGGAAGATGGACAGGGACTCTGCTGTCCTAGCATCAGGGGAAGATGGGCAGGGACTCTGCTGTCCTAGCATCAGGGGGAAGATGGACAGGGACTCTCCTGTCCTAGCATCAGGGAAGATGGACAGGGACTCTGCTGTCCTAGCATCAGGGGAAGATGGACAGGGACTCTGCTGTCCTAGCATCAGCGGGAAGATGGGCAGGGACTCTGCTGTCCTTGCATCAGGGGAAGATGGACAGGGACTCTGCTGTCCTAGCATCAGGGGAAGATGGACAGGGACTCTACTGTCCTAGCATCAGGGGGAAGATGGGCAGGGACTCTGCTGTCCTAGCATCAGGGGAAGATGGGCAGGGACTCTCCTGTCCTAGCATCAGGGGAAGATGGACAGGGACTCTCCTGTCCTAGCATCAGGGGAAGATGGACAGGGACTCTGCTGTCCTAGCATCAGGGGAAGATGGACAGGGACTCTGCTGTCCTAGCATCAGCGGGAAGATGGGCAGGGACTCTGCTGTCCTTGCATCAGGGGAAGATGGACAGGGACTCTGCTGTCCTAGCATCAGGGGAAGATGGACAGGGACTCTACTGTCCTAGCATCAGGGGAAGATGGCAGGGACTCTGCTGTCCTAGCATCAGGGGAAGATGGGCAGGGACTCTCCTGTCCTAGCATCAGGGGAAGATGGGCAGGGACTCTGCTGTCCTAGCATCAGGGGAAGATGGGCAGAGACTCTGCTGTCCTAGCATCAGGGGAAGATGGACAGGGACTCTACTGTCCTAGCATCAGGGGAAGATGGACAGGGACTCTGCTGTCCTAGCATCAGGGGAAGATGGACTCTGCTGTCCTAGCATCAGGGGAAGATGGACAGGGACTCTGCTGTCCTAGCATCAGGGGGAAGATGGACAGGGACTCTGCTGTCCTAGCATCAGGGGGAAGATGGACAGGGACTCTGCTGTCCTGGCATCAGGGGAAGATGGACAGGGACTCTGCTGTCCTAGCATCAGGGGGAAGATGGACAGGGACTCTGCTGTCCTAGCATCAGGGGAAGATGGGCAGGGACTCTGCTGTCCTAGCATCAGGGGAAGATGGACAGGGACTCTCCTGTCCTAGCATCAGGGGAAGATGGGCAGGGACTCTGCTGTCCTAGCATCAGGGGAAGATGGACAGGGACTCTCCTGTCCTAGCATCAGGGGAAGATGGACAGGGACTCTGCTGTCCTGGCATCAGGGGAAGATGGACAGGGACTCTGCTGTCCTAGCTTCAGGGGAAGATGGACAGGGACTCTGCTGTCCTAGCATCAGGGGAAGATGGACAGGGACTCTGCTGTCCTAGCATCAGGGGAAGATGGACAGGGACTCTGCTGTCCTAGCATCAGGGGAAGATGGACAGGGACTCTGCTGTCCTAGCATCAGGGGAAGATGGACAGGGACTCTGCTGTCCTAGCATCAGGGGGAAGATGGACAGGGACTCTGCTGTCCAGGGGAAGATAGCATCAGGGGGAAGATGGACAGGGACTCTGCTGTCCTAGCATCAGGGGAAGATGGACAGGGACTCTGCTGTCCTAGCTTCAGGGGAAGATGGACAGGGACTCTGCTGTCCCAGCATCAGGGGGAAGATGGACAGGGTCTCTGCTGTCCCAGCATCAGGGGAAGATGGACAGGGACTCTGCTGTCCCAGCATCAGGGGGAAGATCAGGGACTCTGCTGTTTAGCATCAGGGGGAAGATGGACAGGGACTCTGCTGTCCTAGCATCAGGGGGGGAAGATGGATCAGGGACTCTGCTGTCCTAGCATCAGGGGAAGATGGACAGGGACTCTGCTGTCCTAGCATCAGGGGAAGATGGACAGGGACTCTGCTGTCCTAGCATCAGGGGAAGATGGACAGGGACTCTGCTGTCCCAGCATCAGGGGAAGATGGACAGGGACTCTGCTGTCCCAGCATCAGGGGAAGATGGACAGGGACTCTGCTGTCCCAGCATCAGGGGAAGATGGACAGGGACTCTGCTGTCCCAGCATCAGGGGAAGATGGACAGGGACTCTGCTGTCCTAGCTTCAGGGGGAAGATGGACAGGGACTCTGTTGTCCAGGGGACGGTGGACAGGGACTCTGCTGTCCTAGCATCAGGGGAAGATGGACAGGGACTCTGCTGTCCTAGTTTCAGGGGAAGATGGACAGGGACTCTGCTGTCCTAGCATCAGGGGAAGATGGACAGGGACTCTGCTGTCCTAGCATCAGGGGAAGATCGACAGGGACTCTGCTGTCCTAGCATCAGGGGGAAGATGGACAGGGACTCTGCTGTCCTAGCATCAGGGGGAAGATGGACAGGGACTCTGCTCTGCCATCTCATTGGTTTGTAGGAGAATATACCCCACGTGCCGCCATCTCATTGGTTTGTAGGAGAATATACCCCACGTGCCGCCATCTCATTGGTTTGTAGGAGAATATACCCCACGTGCCGCCATCTCATTGGTTTGTAGGAGTATATACCCCACGTGCCGCCATCTCATTGGTTTGTAGGAGTATATACCCCACGTGCCGCCATCTCATTGGTTTGTAGGAGAATATACCCCACGTGGGTGATTGAAAGCTGAACTGAGGTCCTCCAGTCCATTCGGTGGTAACGCACCTTAACGTTGGTTGCCAACCGCCATATAAAGTCCACAGAAGAAGAAGCAGACTGAAGGAGGAGAGATTACTAGAAACAAACTCTGTTAACCCTTTTATGAATTGTCGGAGTAGAGGACCTTGTGCATTTCAGGTAAAATAACAACCCAATGTTTATATCCCAGGACTAAAGTCCCTAGCAACAGCAAGCTAAATGTTTATATCCCAGGACTAAAGTCCCTAGCAACAGCAAGCTAAATGGCCACGAACGTTTCATTCCCCAAATGAATATAGTTTGTTCAGAGTTCGTTTTGATATTTCAACCTGCGTGTCTCGATTGCATCTGGTGTGGATGAAAAAAATCACCACGTGGTCTAGTCAGCATGACTTTCACCCTCAGTCCTCCCTCTGTCCCTTCCCTCTCCTGTTCAGTCCTCCCTCTGTCCCTTCCCTCTCCTGTTCAGTCCTCCCTCTGTCCCTTCTCTCTCCTCCTCTGTGCTCCTCAAAATTCCCTTTCCTCCTCTTTCTTCCCCATCCCTTCCTTCCTTCCTTCCTTCCTTCCTTCCTTCCTTCCTTCCTTCCTTCCTTCCTTCCTTCCTTCCTTCCTTCCTTCCTTCCTTCCTTCCTTCCTTCCAACCCTCTCCTCTCTTCTCCTCCTGTCCTTACCCAGTGGTCGTGGTCTCTCCCTGAGCTCACGGTGGTTGTGGTTGGGGTGGCGGTAGTGTGTTGAGTCTCTGTAATGGTGTGTGATGGCCATGTCGTCCAGCCGGTAGTGCTGTGGGGGCGGGGGAGGGGGCGGCGTGGGGTGTCCATGGGCCAGGCCGTTAGGTTGGTAGGAGAGACCGTTGGAGGGGCTGAACCGTTGGCCTGCCGGGCTGATCGTACAGAGTCTCTTACTGGGGGTCTCCAGGTGCAGGGGGCCATCCCTGTCGAAGCCATTCACTTTGGTTCTGGAGGAGGAGAGGGGACAGAGAGGAGGAGAGGGGACAGAGAGGAGGAGGAGAGGGGACAGAGAGGAGGAGGAGGAGGAGGAGAGGGGACAGAGAGGAGGAGAGGGGACAGAGAGGAGGAGAGGGGACAGAGAGGAGGAGGAGGAGGAGAGGGAACAGAGAGGAGGAGGAGGAGAGGGGGAGGGAACAGAGAGGAGGAGGAGGAGGAGGAGGAGGAGGAGGAGGAGGAGGAGGAGGAGGGATGGAGAAGGAGAGAGGAGGAGGGGACAGAGGGAGGAAGAGGAGGAGAGGGGACAGAGAGGAGGAGGAGGAGAGGGGACAGAGAGGAGGAGAGGGGACAGAGAGGAGGAGGAGGGGGAGGAGGAGGAGGAGGAGGAGGAGGAGGAGGAG
>NC_068439.1:2212182-2224682 GCF_023373465.1 Oncorhynchus keta | reverse complement strand
GCCAACGGTTCTGGTGCAGGAGGACAGTCTGAGAAGGGCGTGGCCAGCCGTTCTGGTGCAGGAGGCTCATCTGTGTGTGTTATAATACCCCATCTTTCCTGTACTCCCCAGGCTATTTCTGTTCTCGTCCCAAATGGCACCCTATTCCCTATATAGAGAGCCCTATGGAACCCTATTCCCTATATAGTACACTACTTTAGACCAGAGCCCTATAGAACCCTATTCCCTATATAGTGCACTACTTTATATCAGAGCCGTATGGAACCCTATTCCCTATATAGTACACTACTTTAGACCAGAGCCCTATAGAACCCTATTCCCTATATATAGTGCACTACTTTAGACCAGAGCCCTATGGAACCCTATTCCCTATATAGTGCACTACTTTAGACCAGAGCCATAGAGAACCCTATACCCTATATATAGTGCACTACTTTAGACCAGAGCCCAATGGAACCCTATTCCCTATATATAGTGCACTACTTTAGATCAGAGCCCATTGATAAGAATCCTAATGGCCCTGGTCTAAAGTAGTGCACTACATAGGGAATAGGGTGCCATAGGGCCCTGGGCTAAAGTAGTGCACTATATATAGGAAATAGGGTTCTATTTGGGACGTAAGCTAACTCTCCATGCATTACACAGCAGCACAATGCAAGTATCACATAAATATATATATGTCTCCCATTCAGGCTTTTTGTTCTGGGGACCTGAGGTAGTGCACTATATATATAAGGAATAGGGTTCTCTAAAAGTAGTGAGGACCTGAGGTAGTGCACTATATATATAAGGAATAGGGTTCTCTAAAAGTAGTGAGGACCTGAGGTAGTGCACTATATATATAAGGAATAGGGTTCTCTAAAAGTAGTGAGGACCTGAGGTAGTGCACTATATATATAAGGAATAGGGTTCTCTAAAAGTAGTGAGGACCTGAGGTAGTGCACTATATATATAAGGAATAGGGTTCTCTAAAAGTAGTGAGGACCTGAGGTAGTGCACTATATATATACCTGAGGTAGTGCACTATATATATATAGGAATAGGGTTCTCTAAAAGTAGTGAGGACCTGAGGTAGTGCACTATATATATAAGGAATAGGGTTCTCTAAAAGTAGTGAGGACCTGAGGTAGTGCACTATATATATAAGGAATAGGGTTCTCTAAAAGTAGTGAGGACCTGAGGTAGTGCACTATATATATAAGGAATAGGGTTCTCTAAAAGTAGTGAGGACCTGAGGTAGTGCACTATATATATAAGGAATAGGGTTCTCTAAAAGTAGTGAGGACCTGAGGTAGTGCACTATATATATAAGGAATAGGGTTCTCTAAAAGTAGTGAGGACCTGAGGTAGTGCACTATATATATAAGGAATAGGGTTCTCTAAAAGTAGTGAGGACCTGAGGTAGTGCACTATATATATAAGGAATGGGGTTCTCTAAAAGTAGTGAGGACCTGAGGTAGTGCACTATATATATAAGGAATAGGGTTCTCTAAAAGTAGTGAGGACCTGAGGTAGTGCACTATATATATAAGGAATAGGGTTCTCTAAAAGTAGTGAGGACCTGAGGTAGTGCACTATATATATAAGGAATAGGGTTCTCTAAAAGTAGTGAGGACCTGAGGTAGTGCACTATATATATAAGGAATAGGGTTCTCTAAAAGTAGTGAGGACCTGAGGTAGTGCACTATATATATAAGGAATAGGGTTCTCTAAAAGTAGTGAGGACCTGAGGTAGTGCACTATATATATAAGGAATAGGGTTCTCTAAAAGTAGTGAGGACCTGAGGTAGTGCACTATATATATAAGGAATAGGGTTCTCTAAAAGTAGTGAGGACCTGAGGTAGTGCACTATATATATAAGGAATAGGGTTCTCTAAAAGTAGTGAGGACCTGAGGTAGTGCACTATATATATAAGGAATAGGGTTCTCTAAAAGTAGTGAGGACCTGAGGTAGTGCACTATATATATAAGGAATAGGGTTCTCTAAAATTAGTGAGGACCTGAGGTAGTGCACTATATATATAAGGAATAGGGTTCTCTAAAAGTAGTGAGGACCTGAGGTAGTGCACTATATATATAAGGAATAGGGTTCTCTAAAAGTAGTGAGGACCTGAGGTAGTGCACTATATATATAAGGAATAGGGTTCTCTAAAAGTAGTGAGGACCTGAGGTAGTGCACTATATATATAAGCAATAGGGTTCTCTAAAAGTAGTGAGGACCTGAGGTAGTGCACTATATATATAAGGAATAGGGTTCTCTAAAAGTAGTGAGGACCTGAGGTGGGAATTCTCCGTATTCTGGTTTTCCTTTGCCCTCCTTCTCTGTGTTAAAGGGGTATGGTTTCAGGATCCTGGATTTGTCCTCCTTCACTGGTCTGGAGGGCAACTGGTTTCAGGATCCTGGCTCTGTCCTCCTTCTACTGGTCTGGAGGGTCAACTGGTTTCAGGATCCTGGCTCTGCCCTCCTTCTACTGGTCTGGAGGGTCTAACTGGTTTCAGGATCCTGGCTCTGCCCTCTTCTACTGGTCTGGAGGGTCTAACTGGTTTCAGGATCCTGGCTCTGCCCTCCTTCTACTGGTCTGGAGGGTCTAACTGGTTTCAGGATCCTGGCTCTGTCCTCCTTCTACTGGTCTGGAGGGTCTAACTGGTTTCAGGATCCTGGCTCTGTCCTCCTTCTACTGGTCTGGAGGGTCTAACTGGTTTCAGGATCCTGGCTCTGTCCTCCTTCTACTGGTCTGGAGGGTCTAACTGGTTTCAGGATCCTGGCTCTGCCCTCCTTCTACTGGTCTGGAGGGTCTAACTGGTTTCAGGATCCTGGCTCTGTCCTCCTTCTACTGGTCTGGAGGGTCTAACTGGTTTCAGGATCCTGGCTCTGTCCTCCTTCTACTGGTCTGGAGGGTCTAACTGGTTTCAGGATCCTGGCTCTGTCCTCCTTCTACTGGTCTGGAGGGTCTAACTGGTTTCAGGATCCTGGCTCTGTCCTCCTTCTACTGGTCTGGAGGGTCTAACTGGTTTCAGGATCCTGACTCTGTCCTCCCTCTACTGGTCTGGAGGGTCTAACTGGTTTCAGGATCCTGACTCTGTCCTCCTTCTGCTGGTCTGGAGGGTCTAACTGGTTTCAGGATCCTGGCTCTGTCCTCCTTCTACTGGTCTGGAGGGTCTAACTGGTTTCAGGATCTTGGCTCTGCCCTCCTTCTACTGGTCTGGAGGGTCTAACTGGTTTCAGGATCCTGGCTCTGTCCTCCTTCTACTGGTCTGGAGGGTCTAACTGGTTTCAGGATCCTGGCTCTGTCCTCCTTCTACTGGTCTGGAGGGTCTAACTGGTTTCAGGATCCTGGCTCTGTCCTCCTTCTACTGGTCTGGAGGGTCTAACTGGTTTCAGGATCCTGGCTCTGTCCTCCTTCTGCTGGTCTGGAGGTTCTAACTGGTTTCAGGATCCTGGCTCTGTCCTCCTTCTACTGGTCTGGAGGGTCTAACTGGTTTCAGGATCCTGGCTCTGCCCTCCTTCTACTGGTCTGGAGGGTCTAACTGGTTTCAGGATCCTGACTCTGTCCTCCTTCTACTGGTCTGGAGGGTCTAACTGGTTTCAGGATCCTGACTCTGTCCTCCTTCTGCTGGTCTGGAGGGTCTAACTGGTTTCAGGATCCTGGCTCTGTCCTCCTTCTACTGGTCTGGAGGGTCTAACTGGTTTCAGGATCTTGGCTCTGCCCTCCTTGAACTGTCTGGAGGGTCTAACTGGTTTCAGGATCCTGGCTCTGTCCTCCTTCTACTGGTCTGGAGGGTCAAACTGGTTTCAGGATCCTGGCTCTGTCCTCCTTCTACTGGTCTGGAGGGTCTAACTGGTTTCAGGATCCTGGCTCTGCCCTCCTTCTGCTGGTCTGGAGGGTCTAACTGGTTTCAGGATCCTGGCTGGAGTCCTCCTATCTGCTGGTCTGGAGGGTCTAACTGGTTTCAGGGCCCTCCTTCTACTGGTCTGGAGGGTCTAACTGGTTTCAGGATCCTGGCTCTGTCCTCCTTCTGCTGGTCTGGATCTAACTGGTTTCAGGATCCTGGCTCTGAGTCTGCTGGTCTGGAGGGTCTAACTGGTTTCAGGATCCTGGCTCTGTCCTCCTTCTACTGGTCTGGAGGGTCTACTGGTTTCAGGATCCTGGCTCTGTCCTCCTTCTGCTGGTCTGGAGGGTCTACTGGTTTCAGGATCCTGGCTCTGCCCTCCTTCTACTGGTCTGGAGGGTCTAACTGGTTTCAGGATCCTGGCTCTGTCCTCCTTCTGCTGGTCTGGAGGGTCTAACTGGTTTCAGGATCCTGGCTCTGCCCTCCTTCACTGGTCTGGAGGGTCTAACTGGTTACAGGATCCTGGCTCTGTCCTCCTTCACTGGTCTGGAGGGTCTAACTGGTTTCAGGATCCTGGCTCAGCCCTCCTTCTACTGGTCTGGAGGGTCTAACTGGTTACAGGATCCTGACTCTGTCCTCCTTCTACTGGTCTGGAGGGTCTAACTGGTTTCAGGATCCTGGCTCTGCCCTCCTTCTACTGGTCTGGAGGGTCTAACTGGTTTCAGGATCCTGACTCTGTCCTCCTTCTACTGGTCTGGAGGGTCTAACTGGTTTCAGGATCATGACTCTGTCTCTCTCTCTCTGTCTCTCAACTCAAATCAAATTTCATTAGTCAAGTGCGCCGAATACAATAGGTGTAGACCATACAGTGAAATGCTTAAAAAAATAAGAAATAAAAGTAACAAATAATTAAAGAGCAGCAGTAAAATAACACTGTGGAGACTATATACAGGGGCGTACCGGTACAGAGTCAATGTGGAGGCTATATACAGGGCGTACCGGTAGAGAGTCAATGTGGAGGCTATATACAGGGGGTACCGGTACAGAGTCAATGTGGAGGCTATATACAGGGCGTACCGGTAGAGAGTCAATGTGGAGGCTATATACAGGGGGTACCGGTACAGAGTCAATGTGGAGGCTATATACAGGGGTACCGGTACAGAGTCAATGTGGAGGCTATATACAGGGGGTACCGGTACAGAGTCAATGTGGAGGCTATATACAGGGGGTACCGGTACAGAGTCAATGTGGAGGCTATATACAGGGGTACTGGTACAGAGTCAATGTGGAGGCTATATACAGGGGTACTGGTACAGAGTCAATGTGGAGGCTATATACAGGGGGTACCGGTACAGAGTCAATGTGGAGGCTATATACAGGGGGTACTGGTACAGAGTCAATGTGGAGGCTATATACAGGGGGTACTGGTACAGAGTCAATGTGGAGGCTATATACAGGGGGTACTGGTACAGAGTCAATGTGGAGGCTATATACAGGGGGTACTGGTACAGAGTCAATGTGGAGGCTATATACAGGGGGTACCGGTACAGAGTCAATGTGGAGACTATATACAGGGGGTACCGGTACAGAGTCAATGTGGAGGCTATATACAGGGGGTACTGGTACAGAGTCAATGTGGAGGCTATATACAGGGGGTACTGGTACAGAGTCAATGTGGAGGCTATATACAGGGGTACTGGTACAGAGTCAATGTGGAGGCTATATACAGGGGTACCGGTACAGAGTCAATGTGGAGGCTATATACAGGGGGTACTGGTACAGAGTCAATGTGGAGGCTATATACAGGGGGTACTGGTACAGAGTCAATGTGGAGGCTATATACAGGGGTACCGGTACAGAGTCAATGTGGAGGCTATATACAGGGGGTACCGGTACAGAGTCAATGTGGAGGCTATATACAGGGGGTACCGGTACAGAGTCAATGTGGAGGCTATATACAGGGGGTACTGGTACAGAGTCAATGTGGAGGCTATATACAGGGGTACTGGTACAGAGTCAATGTGGAGGCTATATACAGGGGTACCGGTACAGAGTCAATGTGGAGGCTATATACAGGGGGTACCGGTACAGAGTCAATGTGGAGGCTATATACAGGGGGTACTGGTACAGAGTCAATGTGGAGGCTATATACAGGGGGTACTGGTACAGAGTCAATGTGGAGGCTATATACAGGGGGTACTGGTACAGAGTCAATGTGGAGGCTATATACAGGGGTTACCGGTACAGAGTCAATGTGGAGACTATATACAGGGGGTACTGGTACAGAGTCAATGTGGAGGCTATATACAGGGTGTACCAGTACAGAGTCAATGTGGAGACTATATACAGGGGGGTACTGGTACAGATTCAATGTGGAGACTATATACAGGGGGTACCGGTACAGAGTCAATGTGGAGACTATATACAGGGTGTACCGGTACAGAGTCAATGTGGAGACTATATACAGGGGGTACCGGTACAGAGTCAATGTGGAGACTATATACAGGGGGTACTGGTACAGAGTCAATGTGGAGACTATATACAGGGGTACTGGTACAGAGTCAATGTGGAGGCTATATACAGGGTGTACCGGTACAGAGTCAATGTGGAGGCTATATACAGGGGGTACCGGTACAGAGTCAATGTGGAGTCTATGTTTTATACAGTTTTAATTGGGGGTACGGTACAGAGTCAATGTGGAGTTTATATACAGGGGTACTGGTACAGAGTCAATGTGGAGACTATATACAGGGGTACTGGTACAGAGTCAATGTGGAGGCTATATACAGGGTGTACCGGTACAGAGTCAATGTGGAGGCTATATACAGGGGTACTAGGTACAGAGTCAATGTGGAGACTATATACAGGGGGTACCGGTACAGAGTCAATGTGGAGTTTATATACAGGGGGGTACCGGTACAGAGTCAATGTGGAGACTATATACAGGGGGTACCAGTACAGAGTCAATGTGGAGACTATATACAGGGTGTTCGGTACTAGAGTCAATGTGGAGGCTATAACAGGGGGTACCTCACAGAGTCAGGTGTGGAGACTATATACAGGGGATCAACCGGTACAGAGTCAATGTGGAGACTATATACAGGGTACCAGTACAGGGAGTCAATGTGGAGACTATGTACAGGGGGTACCGGTACAGAGTCAATGTGGAGACTATATACAGGGGTACCTCACAGAGTCATGTGAGACTATATACAGGGAGCCAGCACAGAGTCAATGTGGAGACTATATACAGGTGTTCTCCGGTCAGAGTCCATGTGGAGGCTATATACAGGGGTACCTCACAGAGTCAATGTGGAGACTATATACAGTAGCCAGTAGAGAGTCAATGTGGAGGCTATATACAGGGGGTACTGGTACAGAGTCAATGTGGAGACTATATACAGGGGTGTACAGAGTCAATCTGGAGGCCATACAGGGGATCAACAGAGTCACCTGTGGAGGCTATCTACCGGTACAGAGTCAATGTGGAGGCTATATACAGGGGTACTGGCCACAGAGTCAATGTGGAGGCTATATCAGGTGTACTAGGCCACAGAGTCAATGTGGAGGCTATATCAGGTGTTCTCCGGTACAGAGTCAATGTGGAGGCTATATACAGGGGTACTGGTACAGAGTCAATGTGGAGGAGCAACCCCTACCTCACCTGTACTATATACAGGGGGTACTGGTACAGAGTCAACCCCTGGAGGCTCACCTATACAGGTGTACTGGTACAGAGTCAGCAGGAGACTATCACCTACAGGGGTACTGGTACAGAGTCAATGTGGAGACTATATGTCAGGTGTTCTCGGTACAGAGTCAGCAGACTATCAACCCCACCTCACCTGTACAGTGTTCAATGTGGAGCCAGCAGGGGTACTGGTACAGAGTCACCTGTCAGGTGACTCCTCTAGGGCCAGCAGAGTCAACCCCTGGAGACTCACCTGTCAGGGGTACTGGTACAGAGTCCAGCAGGCTATCAACAGGGTACCTCACCTGTACAGAGTGTTCTGGAGGCTAGAGCCAGCAGGGATCAACCCCTACCTCACCTGTCAGGTGTTCTCCTCAGAGCCAGCAGAGTCAACCCCTGGAGTTCACCTATACAGGTGTTCTCCGGTACAGAGTCATGTGGAGACTATATACAGGGTACTGGTACAGAGTCAATGTGGAGGCTATACCTACAGGTGTACCGGTACAGAGCCAGCAGACATCAACCTCACCTATATACAGGGGTTCAGGTGTTCTCCTACAGAGCCAGGAGACTATATCAGGGGGTACCGGTACAGAGTCAATGTGGAGTTTATAGGGGGTACCGGTACAGAGTCAATGTGGAGACTATCACAGGGGGTACCTCACAGAGTCAATGTGGAGACTATATACAGGGTGTTACAGGTACAGAGTCAATGGGAGGCTATCACCAGGGGGCACAGTACAGAGTCAATGCTGTAGACTATGGCAGGGGCCTGTAGAGGTAAAGTCATGTGGAGTACAGGGGTACTGGTACAGAGTCAATGTGGAGACTATATACAGGGGTACCGGTACAGAGTCAATCTGGAGACTATATACAGGGGTACCGGTACAGAGTCAATGTGGTGACTATATACAGGGGTACCGGTACAGAGTCAATGTGGAGACTATATACAGGGGGTACCGGTACAGAGTCAATGTGGAGGCTATATACAGGGGTACCGGTACAGAGTCAATGTGGAGACTATATACAGGGGTACCGGTACAGAGTCAATGTGGAGGCTATATCAGGGGTAGTAACAGAGTCAATGTGGAGACTATATCAAGAGTAGGAACAGAGTCAATGTGGACCTATATCAGGGGGAGAGGAACCAGAGTCATGTATCCTCTATCTACAGGGGTACAGGGTACAAGTCATTACCTCTATCTGTAGAGAGTACCCAGAGTCAATGTGGAGACTATCTGAAGGGGTACCGGTACAGAGTCAATGTGGAGACTATATCAGAGAGTACCAGAGTCAATGTGGACCCTATATCTGAAGGGGTACTGGTACAGAGTCAATGTACCCTCTATAGCCAGCAGGGACCAACAGATTACCCAATGTGAGAGACTATACCCTATCAGAAGTACTGGTACAGAGTAAATGTGGAGGCTATATCTGGGAGGTACCAGTACAGAGTCAATCTGGAGGCTATATGTCAGGTGTCTGGGGCACTGGTACAGAGTCAATGTGGAGGCTATATCAGGGGGGTACTGGTACAGAGTCAATGTGGAGGCTAAACCAGGGGGTACCTCTATCAGAGTCAATGTGGAGGCTATATACAGGGGGACCGGTACAGAACCATGTAGACTATCTGAAGAAATAACCAGAGTCAGGTGTTCTCCTCTAGAGCCAGCAGGATCAACCCCTACCTCACCTGTCAGGTGTTCAAACCATCTAGAGCCAGCAGGGATCAACCCAACCTCACCTGTCAGGTGTTCTCCTCTAGAGCCAGCAGGGATCAACCCCTACCTCACTTGTCAGGTGTTCTCCTCTAGAGCCAGCAGACATCAACCCAACCTCACCTGTCAGGTGTTCTCCTCTGAGAGCCAGAGGGATCAACCATTACCTCACCTGTCAGGTGTTCTCCTCTAGAGCCAGCAGGGATAAACCCCTACCTCATCTGTCAGGTGTTCTCCTCAGAGCCAGCAGACATCAACCTCACCTGTCAGGTGTTCTCCTCTAGAGCCAGCAGGGATCAACCCCTACCTCACCTATCAGGTGTTCTCCTCTAGAGCCAGCAGACATCAACCCCTACCTCACCTGTCAGGTCCAACCATTCTCCTCTATCTGAGCCAACAGACATCAACCATTATCCTCACCTGTCAGGTGTTCTCCTCCATTGCCATCTGAAGAGGATCAAAACCATCACCTGTCAGGTGTTCTCCTCTGAAGAGCCAACAGACATCAACCATTACCCTCACCTGTCAGGTGTTCTCCATCTGAGAGCCAGCAGACATCAACCATTATCCTCACCTGTCAGGTGTTCTCCTCAAACCATTATCCTCTGATCTAGAAGTAGTTCTGAGGAAACCATTAGGTGGTGGAGGAGACAGTGTCCAGGAGGAGCTGTTCGTCTATCTGCCAGGTACTGAGCCATTCTGCTTGGCCAGAAGGGCACAGTGCAGCAGCTCCCGCTCTAGGAGTGGCAGGTTGGCCTGTAGAGGGAAAGACAGTGGTCACCATCGGGAAGTGCTGGGTGCTGACTGACAGACAGTACACAACACAAAACTGTATATTACCTGGCATCATCTGAGATACCACATGGAACAATACCACATCCAGAAATAGTGACTATTATTTAGAGATGTCTAAATGTGGTCTCTGTGTCTCTCAAACATACAGTAACAGATCTCTCATAATCTGAAGAGAGGAACAAATCATTACCCTCTATCTGAAGAGAGGAACCAATCATTATCCTCTATCTGAAGAGATGAACCAATCATTATCCTCTATCTGAAAAGATGACCCAAACCATTAACCTTCATCTGAAGAGAGTACCCAACCATTATCCTCTATCTGAAGAGATGACCCAAACCATTAACCTCTATCTGAAGAGATGACCCAAACCATTACCCTCCATCTGAAGAGTACCCAAACCATTACCCTCTATCTGAAGAGATGACCAAACCATTATCCTTCTGAAGAGAGTACCCAACCATTACCCTCTATCTGAAGAGATGACCCAAACCATTACCCTCTATCTGAAGAGAGGACCAAACCATTACCCTCTATCTGAAGAGATGACCCAAACCATTACCCTCCATCTGAAGAGTACCCAACCATTGTCCTCTATCTGAAGAGAGGACCAAACCATTATCCTCTATCTGAAGAGATGACCCAAACCATTACCCTCTATCTGAAGAGATGACCCAAACCATTACCCTCCATCTGAAGACAGGACCCAAACCATTACCCTCTATCTGAAGAGATGACCCAAACCATTACCCTCTATCTGAAGAGAGGACCCAAACCATTATCCTCTATCTGAAGAGGACCCAAACCATTATCCTCTATCTGAAGAGAGTACCCAAACCATTACCCTCCATCTGAAGAGAGGACCCAAACCATTATCCTCTATCTGAAGAGAGGACCTAAACCATTACCCTCTATCTAAAGAGTACCCAGCCATTACTCTCTATCTGAAGAGTACCCAACCATTATCCTCTATCTGAAGAGTACCCAACCATTACCCTCCATCTGAAGAGAATACCCAACCATTATCCCCAAACCATTCCTTCCATCTGAAGAGCACCTATAAAAACCATTATCCTCAGTGGCGCAGAAATAGTGACTATTATTTAGAGATGTCTAAACTGGTCTCTGTGTCTCTCAAACATACAGTAACAGATCTGGATAATCTGAAAAGAGGAAACAATCATTATCCTCTATCTGAAGAGATGACCCAAACAATTAACCTTCACCTGAAGAGAGAGAACCATTACCCTCTATCTGAAGAGAGGACCCAAACCATGACCCTCTATCTGAAGAGAGGACCCAAACCATTACCCTCCAGCTGAAGAGAGTACCCAACCATTATCCTCTATCTGAAGAGAGTACCCAAACCATTACCCTCCAGCTGAAGAGTACCCAACCATTATCCTCTATCTGAAGAGATGACCTAAACCATTATCCTCTATCTGAAAAGTACCCAACCATTATCCTCTATCTATAATAGAAGAGTACCCAACCATTACCCTCTATCTGAAGAGAGGACCCAACCATCATCCTCTATCTGAAGAGAGGACCCAACCATCATCCTCTATCTGAAGAGAGGACCCAACCATCATCCTCTATCTGAAGAGAGGACCCAACCATCATCCTCTATCTGAAGAGTAGCCAACCAATATCCTCTATCTGAAGAGAATACCCAACCATTACACTCTATCTGAAGAGAGGACCCAACCATTACACTCTATCTGAAGAGAGGACCCAACCATCATCCTCTATCTGAAGAGAGGACCCAACCATCATCCTCTATCTGAAGAGAGGACCCAACCATCATCCTCTATCTGAAGAGAGGACCCAACCATCATCCTCTATCTGAAGAGTAGCCAACCATTACCCTCTATCTGACAGAGAGGACCCAACCATTACACTCTATCTGAAGAGAGGACCCAACCATCATCCTCTATCTGAAGAGAGGACCCAACCATCATCCTCTATCTGAAGAGTAGCCAACCATTACCCTCTATCTGAAGAGAGGACCCAACCATCATCCTCTATCTGAAGAGTAGCCAACCATATAATGGCTATAGGGAATAGGTTGGACATACACTGAGAGGCAGAGTGCCACTAGCTGCCACCATCACAGCTGGTATTCATGTTCACTCTGCTCAGATAATGAGAGAGGGAAGTATGAGAGAGAGAGAGAAAGAGAGACCAGAGAGAGAGAGAGAGAGAGAGAGAGAAGAGAGAGAGAAGAGAAGAGTACAGAGAGAGATAAAGAGATTTGAGAGAGAGAGAGAGTTGATCAGAGAGATGTGAGAGAGAGAGAGAGAAAACAGTGACAACGGATGAAAACCCCCAGCCAAACTAATGCACATTGTTGCAGCTGCGCCAGGTCTCTTCCATCTCTAGCAGGCACCTATAAAAGCCCTGTCCCCGCTCACCACTCCCTGCCATATGGTCTTTGGCATTAAATGCCCGGTAGACGGAGAG
>NC_068439.1:2167307-2207082 GCF_023373465.1 Oncorhynchus keta | reverse complement strand
CATGTAGGTATCATGGTCATTTAGGTAACATGGTCATTTTAGGTAACATGGTCATTTAGGTACATGTAGGTAACATGGTCATTTAGGTACATGTAGGTAACATGGTCATGTAGGTAACATGGTCATTTTAGGTAACATGGTCATTTAGGTACATATAGGTAACTTGGTAATGTAGGTAACATGGCTATTTAGGTACATGTCATTTAGGTAACATGGTAATTTAGGTACATGAAGCAAACATGGTCATTTAGATACATGTAGGTAACATGGTCATTTAGGTAACATGGTCATTTAGGTACATATAGGTAACATGGTAATGTAGGTAACATGGCCATGTAGGTAACATGGTCATTTAGGTACATGTTGGTAACATGGCCATGTAGGTAACATGGTAATTTAGGTAACATCGTCATTTAGGTACATGTAGGTAACATGGTCATGTAGGTAACATGGTCATTTAGGTAACATGGTCATTTAGGTAACATGGTCACGTAGGTAACATGGTCATTTAGGTAACATGGTCATTTAGATACATGTAGGTAACATGGTCATTTAGGTACATGTAGGTAACATGGTCAATTAGGTACATGTAGGTAACATGGTCATTTAGGTAATATGGTCATTTAGGTACATGTAGGTAACATGGTCATGTAGGTAACATGGTCATTTAGGTACATGTAGGTAACATGGTCATTTAGGTACATGTAGGTAACATGGTCATGTAGGTAACATGGTCATTTAGGTAACATGGTCATTTAGGTACATGTAGGTAACATGGCCATTTAGGTAACATATAGGTAACATGGTCATTTAGGTACATGTAGGTAACATGGTCATTTAGGTAACATGGTCATTTAGGTAACATGGTCATGTAGGTAACATGGTCATTTAGGTACATGTAGGTAACATGGTCATTTGGGTAACATGGTCATGTAGGTAACATGGTCATTTAGGTACATGTAGGTAACATGGTCATTTAGGTAACATGGTCATTTAGGTACATGTAGGTAACATGGTCATTTGGGTAACATGGTCATGTAGGTAACATGGTCATTTAGGTACATGTAGGTAACATGGTCATGTAGGTAACATGGTCATTTAGGTACATGTAGGTAACATGGTCATGTAGGTAACATGGTCATTAAGGTAACATGGTCATGTAGGTAACATGGTCATTTGGGTAACATGGTCATGTAGGTAAACATGGTCATGTAGGTAACATGGTCATTTAGGTAAACATGGTCATGTAGGTAACATGGTCATTTAGGTACATGTAGGTAACATGGTCATGTAGGTAACATGGTCATTTAGGTAACATGGTCATTTAGGTACATGTAGGTAACATCATTTAGGTAACATATAGGTAACATGGTCATTTAGGTACATGTAGGTAACATGGTCATTTAGGTAACATGGTCATTTAGGTAACATGGTCATTTAGGGTAACATGGTCATGTAGGTAACATGGTCATTTAGGTACATGTAGGTAACATGGTCATTTGGGTAACATGGTCATGTAGGTAACATGGTCATTTAGGTACATGTAGGTAACATGGTCATGTAGGTAACATGGTCATTTAGGTACATGTAGGTAACATGGTCATTTAGGTAACATGGTCATGTAGGTATCATGGTCATTTAGGTACATTTAGGTAACATGGTCATTTAGGTAACATGGTCATGTAGGTAACATGGTCATTTAGGTAACATGGCCATTTAGGCAACATGGTCATTTAGGTACATGTAGGTAACATGGTCATGTAGGTAACATGGTCATTTAGGTACATATAGGTAACATGGTAATTTAGGTACATATAGGTAACAGGGTCATTTAGGTAACATGGTCATGTAGGTAACATGGTCATTTAGGTACATATAGGTAACATGGTAATTTAGGTACATATAGGTAACATGGTCATTTAGGTAACATGGTCATGTAGGTATCATGGTCATTTAGGTAACATGGTCATTTAGGGACAAACATGGTCATTTAGGTACATGTAGGTAACATGGTATAATTTAGGTACATGTAGGTAACATGGTCATTTAGGTAACATGGTCATTTAGGTAACATGGTCATGTAGGTAACATGGTCATTTAGGTAACATGGTCATTTAGGTAACATGGTCATGTAGGTATCATGGTCATTTAGGTAACATGGTCATTTAGGTAACATGGTCATTTAGGTACATGTAGGTAACATGGTCATTTAGGTACATGTAGGTAACATGGTCATGTAGGTAACATGGTCATTTAGGTAACATGGTCATTTAGGTACATATAGGTAACTTGGTAATGTAGGTAACATGGCTATTTAGGTACATGTAGGTAACATGGTAATTTAGGTACATGAAGCAAACATGGTCATTTAGATACATGTAGGTAAATATGGTCATTTAGGTAACATGGTCATTTAGGTACATGTAGGTAACATGGTAATGTAGGTAACATGGCCATTTAGGTAACATGGTCATTTAGGTACATGTTGGTAACATGGCCATGTAGGTAACATGGTAATTTAGGTAACATCGTCATTTAGGTACATGTAGGTAACATGGTCATGTAGGTAACATGGTCATTTAGGTAACATGGTCATTTAGGTAACATGGTCATGTAGGTAACATGGTCATTTAGGTAACATGGTCATTTAGATACATGTAGGTAACATGGTCATTTAGGTACATGTAGGTAACATGGTCATTTAGGTACATGTAGGTAACATGGTCATTTAGGTAACATGGTCATTTAGGTAACATGGTCATTTAGGTAACATGGTCATGTAGGTAACATGGTCATTTAGGTACATGTAGGTAACATGGTCATTTGGGTAACATGGTCATGTAGGTAACATGGTCATTTAGGTACATGTAGGTAACATGGTCATGTAGGTAACATGGTCATTTAGGTACATGTAGGTAACATGGTCATTTAGGTAACATGGTCATGTAGGTATCATGGTCATTTAGGTACATTTAGGTAACATGGTCATTTAGGTAACATGGTCATGTAGGTAACATGGTCATTTAGGTAACATGGCCATTTTAGGTAACATGGTCATTTAGGTACATGTAGGTAACATGGTCATGTAGGTAACATGGTCATTTAGGTACATATAGGTAACATGGTAATTTAGGTACATATAGGTAACAGGGTCATTTATGTAACATGGTCATGTAGGTAACATGGTCATTTAGGTACATATAGGTAACATGGTAATTTAGGTACATATAGGTAACATGGTCATTTAGGTAACATGGTCATGTAGGTATCATGGTCATTTAGGTAACATGGTCATTTAGGTAACATGGTCATTTAGGTACATGTAGGTAACATGGTCATTTAGGTACATGTAGGTAACATGGTCATTTAGGTAACATGGTCATTTAGGTAACATGGTCATGTAGGTAACATGGTCATTTAGGTAACATGGTCATTTAGGTAACATGGTCATGTAGGTATCATGGTCATTTTAGGTAACATGGTCATTTAGGTAACATGGTCATTTAGGTACATGTAGGTAACATGGTCATTTAGGTACATGTAGGTAACATGGTCATGTAGGTAACATGGTCATTTAGGTAACATGGTCATTTAGGTACATATAGGTAACTTGGTAATGTAGGTAACATGGCTATTTAGGTACATGTAGGTAACATGGTAATTTAGGTACATGAAGCAAACATGGTCATTTAGATACATGTAGGTAACATGGTCATTTAGGTAACATGGTCATTTAGGTACATATAGGTAACATGGTAATGTAGGTAACATGGCCATGTAGGTAACATGGTCATTTAGGTACATGTTGGTAACATGGCCATGTAGGTAACATGGTAATTTAGGTAACATCGTCATTTAGGTACACAGGTAACATGGTCATGTAGGTAACATGGTCATTTAGGTAACATGGTCATTTAGGTAACATGGTCATGTAGGTAACATGGTCATTTAGGTAACATGGTCATTTAGATACATGTAGGTAACATGGTCATTTAGGTACATGTAGGTAACATGGTCAATTAGGTATGGTCATTTAGGTAACATGGTCATTTAGGTAATATGGTCATGGTTTAGGTACATGTAGGTAACATGGTCATGTAGGTAACATGGTCATTTAGGTACATTTAGGTAACATGGTCATTTAGGTACATGTAGGTAACATGGTAATGTAGGTAACATGGCCATTTAGGTAACATGGTCATTTAGGTACATGTTAGGTAACATGGTCATTTAGGTAACATGGTCATTTAGGTAACATCATGGTCATTTAGGTACATGTAGGTAACATGGTCATTTAGGTAACATGGTCATTTAGGTAACATGGTCATTTAGGTAACATGGTCATGTAGGTAACATGGTCATTTTAGGTAACATGGTCATTTAGGTACATGTAGGTAACATGGTCATTTAGGTACATGTAGGTAACATGGTCATTTAGGTACATGGTCATGTAGGTAACATGGTCATTTAGGTAACATGGTCATTTAGGTAACATGGTCATGTAGGTAACATGGTCATTTAGGTACATGTAGGTAACATGGTCATTTGGGTAACATGGTCATGTAGGTAACATGGTCATTTAGGTACATGTAGGTAACATGGTCATGTAGGCAACATGGTCATTTAGGTACATGTAGGTAACATGGTCATTTAGGGTAACATGGTCATGTAGGCATCATGGTCATTTAGGTACATTTAGGTAACATGGTCATTTAGGTAACATGGTCATGTAGGTAACATGGTCATTTAGGTAACATGGCCATTTAGGTAACATGGTCATTTAGGTACATGTAGGTAACATGGTCATGTAGGTAACATGGTCATTTAGGTACATATAGGTAACATGGTAATAATTTAGGTACATATAGGTAACAGGGTCATTTAGGTAACATGGTCATGTAGGTAACATGGTCATTTAGGTACATATAGGTAACATGGTAATTTAGGTACATATAGGTAACATGGTCATTTAGGTAACATGGTCATGTAGGTATCATGGTCATTTAGGTAACATGGTCATTTAGGGAACATGGTCATTTAGGTACATGTAGGTAACATGGTCATTTAGGTACATGTAGGTAACATGGTCATTTAGGTAACATGGTCATTTAGGTAACATGGTCATGTAGGTAACATGGTCATTTAGGTAACATGGTCATTTAGGTAACATGGTCATGTAGGTATCATGGTCATTTAGGTAACATGGTCATTTAGGTAACATGGTCATTTAGGTACATGTAGGTAACATGGTCATTTAGGTACATGTAGGTAACATGGTCATGTAGGTAACATGGTCATTTAGGTAACATGGTCATTTAGGTACATATAGGTAACTTGGTAATGTAGGTAACATGGCTATTTAGGTACATGTAGGTAACATGGTAATTTAGGTACATGAAGCAAACATGGTCATTTAGATACATGTAGGTAACATGGTCATTTAGGTAACATGGTCATTTAGGTACATATAGGTAACATGGTAATGTAGGTAACATGGCCATGTAGGTAACATGGTCATTTAGGTACATGTTGGTAACATGGCCATGTAGGTAACATGGTAATTTAGGTAACATCGTCATTTAGGTACATGTAGGTAACATGGTCATGTAGGTAACATGGTCATTTAGGTAACATGGTCATTTAGGTAACATGGTCATGTAGGTAACATGGTCATTTAGGTAACATGGTCATTTAGATACATGTAGGTAACATGGTCATTTAGGTACATGTAGGTAACATGGTCAATTAGGTACATGTAGGTAACATGGTCATTTAGGTAATATGGTCATTTAGGTACATGTAGGTAACATGGTCATGTAGGTAACATGGTCATTTAGGTACATGTAGGTAACATGGTCATTTAGGTACATGTAGGTAACATGGTAATGTAGGTAATATGGTCATTTAGGTACATATAGGTAACATGGTCATGTAGGTAACATGGTCATTTAGGTAACATGGTCATTTAGGTACATGTAGGTAACATGGCCATTTAGGTACATATAGGTAACATGGTCATTTAGGTACATGTAGGTAACATGGTCATTTAGGTAACATGGTCATTTAGGTAACATGGTCATGTAGGTAACATGGTCATTTAGGTACATGTAGGTAACATGGTCATTTGGGTAACATGGTCATGTAGGTAACATGGTCATTTAGGTACATGTAGGTAACATGGTCATTTAGGTAACATGGTCATTTAGGTACATGTAGGTAACATGGTCATTTAGGTAACATGGTCATGTAGATAACATGGTCATTTGGGTAACATGGTCATGTAGGTAACATGGTCATTTGGGTAACATGGTCATGTAGGTAACATGGTCATGTAGGTAACATGGTCATTTAGGTAACATGGTCATGTAGGTAACATGGTCATTTAGGTACATGTAGGTAACATGGTCATGTAGGTAACATGGTCATTTAGGTAACATGGTCATTTAGGTACATGTAGGTAACATGGCCATTTAGGTACATATAGGTAACATGGTCATTTATGTACATGTAGGTAACATGGTCATTTAGGTAACATGGTCATTTAGGTAACATGGTCATTTAGGTAACATGGTCATGTAGGTAACATGGTCATTTAGGTACATGTAGGTAACATGGTCATTTGGGTAACATGGTCATGTAGGTAACATGGTCATTTAGGTACATGTAGGTAACATGGTCATGTAGGTAACATGGTCATTTAGGTACATGTAGGTAACATGGTCATTTAGGTAACATGGTCATGTAGGTAACATGGTCATTTGGGTAACATGGTCATGTAGGTAACATGGTCATTTGGGTAACATGGTCATGTAGGTAACATGGTCATTTGGGTAACATGGTCATTTAGGTAACATGGTCATTTGGGTAACATGGTCATTTGGGTAACATGGTCATGTAGGTAACATGGTCATTTGGGTAACATGGTCATGTAGGTAACATGGTCATGTAGGTAACATGGTCATTTTGCGAGTACCTTCATCCTAATCCACAGAGCAGAAAAATACACTGTTTTCGATATATAGGCTGTCATGCCAATTCCCTCCCTCCGGTGCTCGACGTCGCCAGGGTACTAACCACCAGTCCTGGCAACCCACATTGAGCACACCTGGCAACCATCATTGCGCACCTGGCAACCATCATTGCACACCTGGCAACCATCATTACACACTTGGCAACCATCATTACAGACACCTGGCAACCACCTGCTAATCACTTTCTCCTTGATTACTCCTCGTGTTTGTTCATTGGCTCCGGTTCTTTATTATACTAACCTTCCTCACCTGTTTCCTGACTCCCAGCGTATATACTTTACATATACATATATATATATATATATATACTTCACATAGGCTGATATCCAAAGCCACTCACAGAACTGTCCACGTTGACAGTTGTCATGACGTTGCCCTCTTTGGGTACAGCAAGTCCCATCCCCCTCTCTCTGTCTCCTACAACCAGGCTGCTGTGATCAGAGAGGTCGTACCCTGCCTCATGGCCACACAGTATAGAAACAGAGTGAATTTTCATAGAGAGAACAAAGGAATTTCTTCCACCTCACAGAACTTGAGGTCCGAACAACATTTATGTTCTGGAGAAGGTATAAAAGATTGGTGAAGCTACGAACTGGTCCGTTTGGTACCATTTTGTGGGAGACGGCCACATCACCATAACGCTGTTTATATAATAGCCTCAGATATGAGGTTTCCATCTAATTGTTGTATAAGATTAATGAGTGAGGATGATACTGTTTGTAAAACTGTGTCATGTGATTTTGACTGTTTAATGAAGGAAACTCCAATTCCCTTGAGTTTAACTAAATCAGAGGACCGTCCATGAGCCAGTTAGAGAGGGCATCCTGGGACAGGCCCTTTTCTGCAACTCCCGAATAAAACCCCAATCTTGAGAATTCCTCAACCAGACCATGTTTTTCTCCATTAGGAGGACAAAGGTTGCAGACCAGACTGCTGAATCTTTTAACCATACCACGTGGTTAAACTCCTAGACTATCGATACCGACAGAATAAGAACAAGTCTTTGACATTGATTACTAGTCTGCAGCTAGGAATTCGGTATCATTGAACACGAAGAACAACAACCGCCAAAACATCCATTCTACAACAACATGAATGAATGTTGCTCTGAACTATCCCCTCTAACCACGACAGACAAAGGGAGAGAGACGGACAATTCTACAAAAGAAACCAATTTTCACCAGTGATCAAGACGACACACTGAGCGTAAATATATATACTGATGGCAATTGTTCCCGAATGAGTGAGCGTTCATGTGCAAAGGATTAGTATTTCAATTGTTATAATTATCAACTCTGTAGTGACTTTTGTCTAACAAGCCGCGATACCGGTTTGGCCCACTAGGGCACATTCCCCTGTCATTTCTTGTGGCTTTCAGTTCTTCTTATTTACTTTGTTTGTTTGTGTTATGCATTTCTGAGAAATACTTAGTAAATAAATGATTTAAGACAATTGATGTATGGATGACTGGGTTCGTGCAGATAACCAACAATTTACGACGTTTGGAATGAGACTAACGTGAGGTAAAGTAAATCATTAATTAATTCGAAGACTATTTGATCGGATATAAAATATCTGAAATGTTATATTAGGAAATTATAACTGTGTAATCTGAATATTTTCCTTGGTGGCCCGCCGTCCTAGTTAATTACAGTTACATGATTAATCAGTTTAATAGCGTAATACTAATTACAGAGAATCTTTGATAAAAACTAAGTCTTCAATTTAATGATAGTAAAGACACGACACAGTATTCTCTTGAGAGAGACAGAGGGAGAAATAATAACTGTTATATCATATTTTAAAACTTTATTTAGCTAGATACGCCATTGAGAACACATTCTCTTTTACAACATGATAATATTCTCATCCACATGGTTGAGTAGTAGAGGTTCGAGCAGAGCCTCTAGAAGATGTATGACGTGTTACACAGCGGGACAGAAAGTAGAGCAGAGCAGAGCAGTCACCCCGCCCAGATACAGCAGAGAGAGAGAGAGAGAGAGAGAGAGAGAGAGAGAGAGAGAGAGAGAGACAGAGAGAGAGACAGAGACAGAGAGAGAGATACAGAGAGAGACAGAGAGAGAGAGATACAGAGAGAGACAGAGAGAGAGAGAGAGAGAGAGAGAGACAGAGAGAGACAGAGAGAGACAGAGAGAGAGAGAGACAGAGAGACAGAGAGAGAGAGAGAGAGAGAGAGAGAGAGAGAGAGAGAGAGAGAGAGAGAGAGAGAGAGAGAGAGAGAGAGAGAGAGAGAGAGAGAGACAGAGAGAGAGAGAGAGAGAGACATAGAGAGACAGAGAGAGACAGAGAGAGGGAGACAGAGAGAGACAGAGAGAGAGAGAGACAGAGAGAGACAGAGAGAGAGAGAGAGACAGAGAGAGAGAGAGAGAGAGACATAGAGAGACAGGAGAGACAGAGAGACAGAGAGAGAGAGAGAGAGACAGAGAGACAGAGAGACAGAGAGAGACAGAGAGAGAGAGACAGAGAGACAGAGAGACAGAGAGAGACAGAGAGAGACAGAGAGAGAGAGAGACAGAGAGAGACAGAGAGAGACAGAGAGAGACAGAAAAGAGAGAGAGAGAGACAGAGAGAGAGACAGAGAGAGAGAGAGAGAGAGACAGAGAGAGAGAGAGACAGAGAGAGAGAGACAGAGAGAGACAGAGAGAGAGAGACAGAGATTCTTCTATGCCATCAAAAGGAACATAAAATTCATCATACCAATTAGGATCTGGCTAAAAATACTTGAATCAGTTATAGAACCCATTGCCCTTTATGGTTGTGAGTTCGGGGTCCGCTCACCAACCAAGAATTCACAAAATGAGACAAAGACCAAATTGAGATTCTGCATACAGAATTCTGCAAAAATATCCTCTGTGTACAACGTAAAACACCAAATAATGCATGCACAGCAGAATTAGGCCGATACCCACCAGTTATCAAAATCCAGAAAATAGCCTTTAAATTCTACAACCACCTAAAAGGAAGTGATTCCCAAACCTTCCATAACAAAGCCATCACCTACAGAGAGATGAACCTGGAGAAGAGTCCCCTAAACAAGCTGGTCCTGGGGCTCTGTTCACAAACACAAACACACCCTACAGAGCCCCAGGACAACAGCACAATTAGACCCAACCAAATCATGAGAAAACAAAAAGATAATTACTTGACACATTCTAAATAATTAACAAACAAACAGAGCAAACTAGAATGCTATTTGGCCCTAAACAGAGAGTACACACTGGCAGAATACCTGACCACTGTGACTGACCCAAACTTAAGGAAAGCTTTGACTATGTACAGACTCAGTGAGCATAGCCTTGCTATTGAGAAAGGCCGCCGTAGGCAGACATGGCTCTCAAGAGAAGACAGGCTATGTGCTCACTGCCCACAAAATGAGGTGGAAACTGAGCTGCACTTCCTAACCTCCTGTCCAACGTATGACCATATTAGAGATACATATTTCCCTCAGATTACACAGATCCACAAAGAATTTGAAAACAAATCCAATTTTGATAAACTCCCATATCTACTGGGTGAAATACCACAGTGTGAATCACAGCAGCAAGATTTGTGACCTGTTGCCACAAGAAAAGGGCAACCAGTGAAGAACAAACACCATTGTAAATACAACCCATATTTATGCTTATTTATTGTCCCTTGTGTCCTTTAACCATTTGTACATTGTTACAACACTGTATATATATATATAATATGACATTTGTAATGTCTTACTGTTACAACACTGTATATATATATAATTGTAATGTCTTTATTGTTTTGAAATTTCTGTGTGTAATGTTTACTGTTCATTTTTATTGTTTATTTCACTTTGTATATTATCTACTTCACTTGATTTGGCAATGTTAACTTATGTTTCCTATGCTAATAAAGTCCCTTGAATTGAATTGATAGAGAGAGAGACAGAGATAGAGACAGAGAGTGATAGAGAGAGAGAGAGAGAGAGAGAGAGAGAGAGAGAGAGAGAGAGAGAGAGAGAGAGATAGAGACAGAGACTGATAGAGAGAGACAGATTCAGAGAGAGGCCTGTGTGGGTATCCAGTATACGGTACTGAAGCCTGGTCAGTGTGTGTGTGTGTGGGCATCCTACTCTATATGTAGTCTACGTCATAAAGACAGTAACGGACGTTTAGAATAATAGACTGGTGGTGTTGTCTCCTGTCTGTTTCTACCAACAGATAAATGAGTAGTGGTGTTGTCTCCTATCTGTCTCTACCAACAGATAGATGAGTAGTGGTGTTGTCTCCTATCTGTCTCTACCAACAGATAGATGAGTAGTGGTGTTGTCTCCTATCTGTCTCTACCAACAGATAAATGAGTAGTGGTGGTGGTGGTTTCTCTTGTCTGTCTCTACCAACAGATAAATGAGTAGTGGTGGTGGTGGTGTCTCCTATCTGTCTCTACCAACAGATAGATGAGTAGTGGTGTTGTCTCCTATCTGTCTCTACCAACAGATAGATGAGTAGTGGTGTTGTCTCCTATCTGTCTCTACCAACAGATAAATGAGTAGTGGTGGTGGTGGTTTCTCTTGTCTGTCTCTACCAACAGATAAATGAGTAGTGGTGGTGGTGGTGTCTCCTATCTGTCTCTACCAACAGATAGATGAGTAGTGGTGGTGGTGGTTTCTCTTGTCTGTCTCTACCAACAGATAAATGAGTAGTGGTGGTGGTGGTTTCTCCTGTCTGTCTCTACCAACAGATAAATGAGTAGTGGTGTTGTCTCCTATCTGTCTCTACCAACAGATAGATGAGTAGTGGTGGTGGTGGTTTCTCTTGTCTGTCTCTACCAACAGATAGATGAGTAGTGGTGGTGGTGGTGTCTCCTGTCTGTCTCTACCAACAGATAAATGAGTAGTGGTGGTGGTGGTGTCTCCTGTCTGTTTCTACCAACAGATAAATGAGTAGTGGTGGTGGTGGTGTCTCCTGTCTGTTTCTACCAACAGATAAATGAGTAGTGGTGGTGGTGGTGTCTCTTGTCTGTCTCTACCAACAGATAAATGAGTAGTGGTGGTGGTGGTGTCTCTTGTCTGTTTCTACCAACAGATAAATGAGTAGTGGTGGTGGTGGTGTCTCCTGTCTGTCTCTACCAACAGATAAATGAGTAGTGGTGGTGGTGGTTTCTCTTGTCTGTCTCTACCAACAGATAAATGAGTAGTGGTGGTGGTTGTGTCTCTTGTCTGTCTCTACCAACAGATAAATGAGTAGTGGTGGTGGTGGTGTCTCTTGTCTGTCTCTACCAACAGATAAATGAGTAGTGGTGGTGGTGGTTTCTCTTGTCTGTCTCTACCAACAGATAAATGAGTAGTGGTGGTGGTGGTGTCTCTTGTCTGTCTCTACCAACAGATAAATGAGTAGTGGTGTTGTCTCTTGTCTGTCTCTACCAACAGATAACTGAGTAGTGGTGTTGTCTCTTGTCTGTCTCTACCAACAGATAAATGAGTAGTGGTGGTGGTGGTGTCTCTTGTCTGTCTCTACCAACAGATAAATGAGTAGTGGTGGTGGTGGTGTCTCTTGTCTGTCTCTACCAACAGATAAATGAGTAGTAGTAGTGGTTGTGTCTCTTGTCTGTCTCTACCAACAGATAAATGAGTAGTGGTGTTGTCTCCTATCTGTCTCTACCAACAGATAAATGAGTAGTGGTGGTGGTGGTGTCTCTTGTCTGTCTCTACCAACAGATAACTGAGTAGTGGTGTTGTCTCCTATCTGTCTCTACCAACAGATAAATGAGTAGTGGTGGTGGTGGTGTCTCTTGTCTGTCTCTACCAACAGATAGATGAGTAGTGGTGGTGGTGGTTTCTCTTGTCTGTCTCTACCAACAGATAAATGAGTAGTGGTGGTGGTGGTTTCTCTTGTCTGTCTCTACCAACAGATACATGAGTAGTGGTGGTGTCTCCTGTCTGTCTCTACCAACAGATAAATGAGTAGTGGTGGTGGTGGTTTCTCTTGTCTGTCTCTACCAACAGATAAATGAGTAGTGGTGGTGGTGGTGTCTCTTGTCTGTCTCTACCAACAGATAAATGAGTAGTGGTGGTGGTGGTTTCTCTTGTCTGTCTCTACCAACAGATAAATGAGTAGTGGTGGTGGTGGTTTCTCTTGTCTGTCTCTACAAACAGATAACTGAGTAGTGGTGGTGGTGGTGTCTCTTGTCTGTCTCTACCAACAGATAAATGAGTAGTGGTGGTGGTGGTGTCTCTTGTCTGTCTCTACCAACAGATAAATGAGTAGTGGTGGTGGTGGTGTCTCTTGTCTGTCTCTACAAACAGATAACTGAGTAGTGGTGTTGTCTCCTATCTGTCTCTACCAACAGATAAATGAGTAGTGGTGGTGGTTGTGTCTCTTGTCTGTCTCTACCAACAGATAACTGAGTAGTGGTGGTGTCTCTTGTCTGTCTCTACCAACAGATAAATGAGTAGTGGTGGTGGTGGTGTCTCTTGTCTGTCTCTACCAACAGATAAATGAGTAGTGGTGGTGGTGTTGTCTCTTGTCTGTCTCTACCAACAGATAAATGAGTAGTGGTGGTGGTGGTGTCTCTTGTCTGTCTCTACCAACAGATAAATGAGTAGTGGTGGTGGTGGTGTCTCTTGTCTGTCTCTACCAACAGATAGATGAGTAGTGGTGGTGGTGGTTTCTCTTGTCTGTCTCTACCAACAGATAGATGAGTAGTGGTGGTGGTGGTGTCTCCTATCTGTCTCTACCAACAGATAAATGAGTAGTGGTGGTGGTGTTGTCTCCTGTCTGTCTCTACCAACAGATAAATGAGTAGTGGTGGTGGTGGTTTCTCTTGTCTGTCTCTACAAACAGATAACTGAGTAGTGGTGGTGGTGGTGTCTCCTGTCTGTCTCTACCAACAGATAAATGAGTAGTGGTGTTGTCTCCTATCTGTCTCTACCAACAGATAGATGAGTAGTAGTGGTGGTGTTGTCTCTATCTGTCTCTACCAACAGATAACTGAGTAGTAGTGGTGGTGGTGTCTCCTGTCTGTCTCTACCAACAGATAAATGAGTAGTGGTGGTGGTGGTGTCTCCTGTCTGTTTCTACCAACAGATAAATGAGTAGTGGTGGTGGTGGTGTCTCCTGTCTGTCTCTACCAACAGATAAATGAGTAGTGGTGGTGGTGGTGTCTCCTGTCTGTTTCTACCAACAGATAAATGAGTAGTGGTGGTGGTGGTGTCTCCTGTCTGTTTCTACCAACAGATACATGAGTAGTGGTGGTGGTGGTGTCTCCTGTCTGTCTCTACCAACAGATAAATGAGTAGTGGTGGTGGTGGTTTCTCTTGTCTGTCTCTACAAACAGATAACTGAGTAGTGGTGGTGGTGGTTTTTCTTGTCTGTCTCTACAAATAGATAACTGAGTAGTGGTGGTGGTGGTGTCTCCTGTCTGTCTCTACAAACAGATAAATGAGTAGTGGTGGTGTCTCCTGTCTGTCTCTACCAACAGATAAATGAGTAGTGGTGGTTGTGTCTCCTGTCTGTCTCTACAAACAGATAACTGAGTAGTGGTGGTGGTGGTTTCTCTTGTCTGTCTCTACAAACAGATAAATGAGTAGTGGTGGTGGTGGTTTCTCTTGTCTGTCTCTACCAACAGATAGATGAGTAGTAGTGGTGGTGGTGTCTCCTGTCTGTTTCTACCAACAGATAAATGAGTAGTGGTGGTGTCTCCTGTCTGTCTCTACCAACAGATAGATGAGTAGTAGTGGTGGTGGTGTCTCCTGTCTGTCTCTACCAACAGATAAATGAGTAGTGGTGGTGGTGGTGTCTCCTGTCTGTCTCTACCAACAGATAAATGAGTAGTGGTGGTGGTGGTTTCTCTTGTCTGTCTCTACCAACAGATAAATGAGTAGTGGTGGTGGTGGTGTCTCTTGTCTGTCTCTACCAACAGATAACTGAGTAGTGGTGGTGGTGGTGTCTCTTGTCTGTCTCTACCAACAGATAAATGAGTAGTGGTGGTGGTGGTGTCTCTTGTCTGTCTCTACCAACAGATAGATGAGTAGTGGTGGTGGTGGTGTCTCTTGTCTGTCTCTACCAACAGATAACTGAGTAGTGGTGGTGGTGGTGTCTCTTGTCTGTCTCTACCAACAGATAAATGAGTAGTGGTGGTGGTGGTTTCTCTTGTCTGTCTCTACCAACAGATAAATGAGTAGTGGTGGTGGTTGTGTCTCTTGTCTGTCTCTACCAACAGATAAATGAGTAGTGGTGGTGGTGGTGTCTCTTGTCTGTCTCTACCAACAGATAAATGAGTAGTGGTGGTGGTGGTTTCTCTTGTCTGTCTCTACCAACAGATAAATGAGTAGTGGTGGTGGTGGTGTCTCTTGTCTGTCTCTACCAACAGATAAATGAGTAGTGGTGTTGTCTCTTGTCTGTCTCTACCAACAGATAACTGAGTAGTGGTGTTGTCTCTTGTCTGTCTCTACCAACAGATAAATGAGTAGTGGTGGTGGTGGTGTCTCTTGTCTGTCTCTACCAACAGATAAATGAGTAGTGGTGGTGGTGGTGTCTCTTGTCTGTCTCTACCAACAGATAAATGAGTAGTAGTAGTGGTTGTGTCTCTTGTCTGTCTCTACCAACAGATAAATGAGTAGTGGTGTTGTCTCCTATCTGTCTCTACCAACAGATAAATGAGTAGTGGTGGTGGTGGTGTCTCTTGTCTGTCTCTACCAACAGATAACTGAGTAGTGGTGTTGTCTCCTATCTGTCTCTACCAACAGATAAATGAGTAGTGGTGGTGGTGGTGTCTCTTGTCTGTCTCTACCAACAGATAGATGAGTAGTGGTGGTGGTGGTTTCTCTTGTCTGTCTCTACCAACAGATAAATGAGTAGTGGTGGTGGTGGTTTCTCTTGTCTGTCTCTACCAACAGATAAATGAGTAGTGGTGGTGGTGGTTTCTCTTGTCTGTCTCTACCAACAGATACATGAGTAGTGGTGGTGTCTCCTGTCTGTCTCTACCAACAGATAAATGAGTAGTGGTGGTGGTGGTTTCTCTTGTCTGTCTCTACCAACAGATAAATGAGTAGTGGTGGTGGTGGTGTCTCTTGTCTGTCTCTACCAACAGATAAATGAGTAGTGGTGGTGGTGGTTTCTCTTGTCTGTCTCTACCAACAGATAAATGAGTAGTGGTGGTGGTGGTTTCTCTTGTCTGTCTCTACAAACAGATAACTGAGTAGTGGTGGTGGTGGTGTCTCTTGTCTGTCTCTACCAACAGATAAATGAGTAGTGGTGGTGGTGGTGTCTCTTGTCTGTCTCTACCAACAGATAAATGAGTAGTGGTGGTGGTGGTGTCTCTTGTCTGTCTCTACAAACAGATAACTGAGTAGTGGTGTTGTCTCCTATCTGTCTCTACCAACAGATAAATGAGTAGTGGTGGTGGTTGTGTCTCTTGTCTGTCTCTACCAACAGATAACTGAGTAGTGGTGGTGTCTCTTGTCTGTCTCTACCAACAGATAAATGAGTAGTGGTGTTGTCTCTTGTCTGTCTCTACCAACAGATAACTGAGTAGTGGTGTTGTCTCTTGTCTGTCTCTACCAACAGATAAATGAGTAGTGGTGGTGGTGGTGTCTATTGTCTGTCTCTACCAACAGATAAATGAGTAGTGGTGGTGGTGGTGTCTCTTGTCTGTCTCTACCAACAGATAAATGAGTAGTAGTAGTGGTTGTGTCTCTTGTCTGTCTCTACCAACAGATAAATGAGTAGTGGTGTTGTCTCCTATCTGTCTCTACCAACAGATAAATGAGTAGTGGTGGTGGTGGTGTCTCTTGTCTGTCTCTACCAACAGATAACTGAGTAGTGGTGTTGTCTCCTATCTGTCTCTACCAACAGATAAATGAGTAGTGGTGGTGGTGGTGTCTCTTGTCTGTCTCTACCAACAGATAGATGAGTAGTGGTGGTGGTGGTTTCTCTTGTCTGTCTCTACCAACAGATAAATGAGTAGTGGTGGTGGTGGTTTCTCTTGTCTGTCTCTACCAACAGATAAATGAGTAGTGGTGGTGGTGGTTTCTCTTGTCTGTCTCTACCAACAGATACATGAGTAGTGGTGGTGTCTCCTGTCTGTCTCTACCAACAGATAAATGAGTAGTGGTGGTGGTGGTTTCTCTTGTCTGTCTCTACCAACAGATAAATGAGTAGTGGTGGTGGTGGTGTCTCTTGTCTGTCTCTACCAACAGATAAATGAGTAGTGGTGGTGGTGGTTTCTCTTGTCTGTCTCTACCAACAGATAAATGAGTAGTGGTGGTGGTGGTTTCTCTTGTCTGTCTCTACAAACAGATAACTGAGTAGTGGTGGTGGTGGTGTCTCTTGTCTGTCTCTACCAACAGATAAATGAGTAGTGGTGGTGGTGGTGTCTCTTGTCTGTCTCTACCAACAGATAAATGAGTAGTGGTGGTGGTGGTGTCTCTTGTCTGTCTCTACAAACAGATAACTGAGTAGTGGTGTTGTCTCCTATCTGTCTCTACCAACAGATAAATGAGTAGTGGTGGTGGTTGTGTCTCTTGTCTGTCTCTACCAACAGATAACTGAGTAGTGGTGGTGTCTCTTGTCTGTCTCTACCAACAGATAAATGAGTAGTGGTGGTGGTGGTGTCTCTTGTCTGTCTCTACCAACAGATAAATGAGTAGTGGTGGTGGTGTTGTCTCTTGTCTGTCTCTACCAACAGATAAATGAGTAGTGGTGGTGGTGGTGTCTCTTGTCTGTCTCTACCAACAGATAAATGAGTAGTGGTGGTGGTGGTGTCTCTTGTCTGTCTCTACCAACAGATAGATGAGTAGTGGTGGTGGTGGTTTCTCTTGTCTGTCTCTACAAACAGATAACTGAGTAGTGGTGGTGGTGGTGTCTCCTGTCTGTCTCTACCAACAGATAAATGAGTAGTGGTGTTGTCTCCTATCTGTCTCTACCAACAGATAGATGAGTAGTAGTGGTGGTGTTGTCTCCTATCTGTCTCTACCAACAGATAACTGAGTAGTAGTGGTGGTGGTGTCTCCTGTCTGTCTCTACCAACAGATAAATGAGTAGTGGTGGTGGTGGTGTCTCCTGTCTGTTTCTACCAACAGATAAATGAGTAGTGGTGGTGGTGGTGTCTCCTGTCTGTCTCTACCAACAGATAAATGAGTAGTGGTGGTGGTGGTGTCTCCTGTCTGTTTCTACCAACAGATAAATGAGTAGTGGTGGTGGTGGTGTCTCCTGTCTGTTTCTACCAACAGATACATGAGTAGTGGTGGTGGTGGTGTCTCCTGTCTGTCTCTACCAACAGATAAATGAGTAGTGGTGGTGGTGGTTTCTCTTGTCTGTCTCTACAAACAGATAACTGAGTAGTGGTGGTGGTGGTTTTTCTTGTCTGTCTCTACAAATAGATAACTGAGTAGTGGTGGTGGTGGTGTCTCCTGTCTGTCTCTACAAACAGATAAATGAGTAGTGGTGGTGTCTCCTGTCTGTCTCTACCAACAGATAAATGAGTAGTGGTGGTTGTGTCTCCTGTCTGTCTCTACAAACAGATAACTGAGTAGTGGTGGTGGTGGTTTCTCTTGTCTGTCTCTACAAACAGATAAATGAGTAGTGGTGGTGGTGGTTTCTCTTGTCTGTCTCTACCAACAGATAGATGAGTAGTAGTGGTGGTGGTGTCTCCTGTCTGTTTCTACCAACAGATAAATGAGTAGTGGTGGTGTCTCCTGTCTGTCTCTACCAACAGATAGATGAGTAGTAGTGGTGGTGGTGTCTCCTGTCTGTCTCTACCAACAGATAAATGAGTAGTGGTGGTGGTGGTGTCTCCTGTCTGTCTCTACCAACAGATAAATGAGTAGTGGTGGTGGTGGTTTCTCTTGTCTGTCTCTACCAACAGATAAATGAGTAGTGGTGGTGGTGGTGTCTCTTGTCTGTCTCTACCAACAGATAACTGAGTAGTGGTGGTGGTGGTGTCTCTTGTCTGTCTCTACCAACAGATAAATGAGTAGTGGTGGTGGTGGTGTCTCTTGTCTGTCTCTACCAACAGATAGATGAGTAGTGGTGGTGGTGGTGTCTCTTGTCTGTCTCTACCAACAGATAACTGAGTAGTGGTGGTGGTGGTGTCTCTTGTCTGTCTCTACCAACAGATAAATGAGTAGTGGTGGTGGTGGTTTCTCTTGTCTGTCTCTACCAACAGATAAATGAGTAGTGGTGGTGGTTGTGTCTCTTGTCTGTCTCTACCAACAGATAAATGAGTAGTGGTGGTGGTGGTGTCTCTTGTCTGTCTCTACCAACAGATAAATGAGTAGTGGTGGTGGTGGTTTCTCTTGTCTGTCTCTACCAACAGATAAATGAGTAGTGGTGGTGGTGGTGTCTCTTGTCTGTCTCTACCAACAGATAAATGAGTAGTGGTGTTGTCTCTTGTCTGTCTCTACCAACAGATAACTGAGTAGTGGTGTTGTCTCTTGTCTGTCTCTACCAACAGATAAATGAGTAGTGGTGGTGGTGGTGTCTCTTGTCTGTCTCTACCAACAGATAAATGAGTAGTGGTGGTGGTGGTGTCTCTTGTCTGTCTCTACCAACAGATAAATGAGTAGTAGTAGTGGTTGTGTCTCTTGTCTGTCTCTACCAACAGATAAATGAGTAGTGGTGTTGTCTCCTATCTGTCTCTACCAACAGATAAATGAGTAGTGGTGGTGGTGGTGTCTCTTGTCTGTCTCTACCAACAGATAACTGAGTAGTGGTGTTGTCTCCTATCTGTCTCTACCAACAGATAAATGAGTAGTGGTGGTGGTGGTGTCTCTTGTCTGTCTCTACCAACAGATAGATGAGTAGTGGTGGTGGTGGTTTCTCTTGTCTGTCTCTACCAACAGATAAATGAGTAGTGGTGGTGGTGGTTTCTCTTGTCTGTCTCTACCAACAGATAAATGAGTAGTGGTGGTGGTGGTTTCTCTTGTCTGTCTCTACCAACAGATACATGAGTAGTGGTGGTGTCTCCTGTCTGTCTCTACCAACAGATAAATGAGTAGTGGTGGTGGTGGTTTCTCTTGTCTGTCTCTACCAACAGATAAATGAGTAGTGGTGGTGGTGGTGTCTCTTGTCTGTCTCTACCAACAGATAAATGAGTAGTGGTGGTGGTGGTTTCTCTTGTCTGTCTCTACCAACAGATAAATGAGTAGTGGTGGTGGTGGTTTCTCTTGTCTGTCTCTACAAACAGATAACTGAGTAGTGGTGGTGGTGGTGTCTCTTGTCTGTCTCTACCAACAGATAAATGAGTAGTGGTGGTGGTGGTGTCTCTTGTCTGTCTCTACCAACAGATAAATGAGTAGTGGTGGTGGTGGTGTCTCTTGTCTGTCTCTACAAACAGATAACTGAGTAGTGGTGTTGTCTCCTATCTGTCTCTACCAACAGATAAATGAGTAGTGGTGGTGGTTGTGTCTCTTGTCTGTCTCTACCAACAGATAACTGAGTAGTGGTGGTGTCTCTTGTCTGTCTCTACCAACAGATAAATGAGTAGTGGTGGTGGTGGTGTCTCTTGTCTGTCTCTACCAACAGATAAATGAGTAGTGGTGGTGGTGTTGTCTCTTGTCTGTCTCTACAAATAGATAACTGAGTAGTGGTGGTGGTGGTGTCTCCTGTCTGTTTCTACCAACAGATACATGAGTAGTGGTGGTGGTGGTGTCTCCTGTCTGTCTCTACCAACAGATAAATGAGTAGTGGTGGTGGTGGTTTCTCTTGTCTGTCTCTACAAACAGATAACTGAGTAGTGGTGGTGGTGGTTTTTCTTGTCTGTCTCTACAAATAGATAACTGAGTAGTGGTGGTGGTGGTGTCTCCTGTCTGTCTCTACAAACAGATAAATGAGTAGTGGTGGTGTCTCCTGTCTGTCTCTACCAACAGATAAATGAGTAGTGGTGGTTGTGTCTCCTGTCTGTCTCTACAAACAGATAACTGAGTAGTGGTGGTGGTGGTTTCTCTTGTCTGTCTCTACAAACAGATAAATGAGTAGTGGTGGTGGTGGTTTCTCTTGTCTGTCTCTACCAACAGATAGATGAGTAGTAGTGGTGGTGGTGTCTCCTGTCTGTTTCTACCAACAGATAAATGAGTAGTGGTGGTGGTGGTGTCTCCTGTCTGTCTCTACCAACAGATAAATGAGTAGTGGTGGTGGTGGTTTCTCTTGTCTGTCTCTACCAACAGATAAATGAGTAGTGGTGGTGGTGGTGTCTCTTGTCTGTCTCTACCAACAGATAACTGAGTAGTGGTGGTGGTGGTGTCTCTTGTCTGTCTCTACCAACAGATAAATGAGTAGTGGTGGTGGTGGTGTCTCTTGTCTGTCTCTACCAACAGATAGATGAGTAGTGGTGGTGGTGGTGTCTCTTGTCTGTCTCTACCAACAGATAAATGAGTAGTGGTGGTGGTGGTGTCTCTTGTCTGTCTCTACCAACAGATAAATGAGTAGTGGTGGTGGTGGTTTCTCTTGTCTGTCTCTACCAACAGATAAATGAGTAGTGGTGGTGGTTGTGTCTCTTGTCTGTCTCTACCAACAGATAACTGAGTAGTGGTGTTGTCTCTTGTCTGTCTCTACCAACAGATAAATGAGTAGTGGTGGTGGTGGTGTCTCTTGTCTGTCTCTACCAACAGATAAATGAGTAGTGGTGGTGGTGGTGTCTCTTGTCTGTCTCTACCAACAGATAAATGAGTAGTGGTGTTGTCTCTTGTCTGTCTCTACCAACAGATACCTGAGTAGTGGTGTTGTCTCTTGTCTGTCTCTACCAACAGATAAATGAGTAGTGGTGGTGGTGGTGTCTCTTGTCTGTCTCTACCAACAGATAAATGAGTAGTGGTGGTGGTGGTGTCTCTTGTCTGTCTCTACCAACAGATAAATGAGTAGTAGTAGTGGTTGTGTCTCTTGTCTGTCTCTACCAACAGATAAATGAGTAGTGGTGTTGTCTCCTATCTGTCTCTACCAACAGATAAATGAGTAGTGGTGGTGGTGGTGTCTCTTGTCTGTCTCTACCAACAGATAACTGAGTAGTGGTGTTGTCTCCTATCTGTCTCTACCAACAGATAAATGAGTAGTGGTGGTGGTGGTGTCTCTTGTCTGTCTCTACCAACAGATAGATGAGTAGTGGTGGTGGTGGTTTCTCCTGTCTGTTTCTACCAACAGATACATGAGTAGTGGTGGTGGTGGTGTCTCCTGTCTGTCTCTACCAACAGATAAATGAGTAGTGGTGGTGGTGGTTTCTCTTGTCTGTCTCTACAAACAGATAACTGAGTAGTGGTGGTGGTGGTTTTCTTGTCTGTCTCTACAAATAGATAACTGAGTAGTGGTGGTGGTGGTGTCTCCTGTCTGTCTCTACAAACAGATAAATGAGTAGTGGTGGTGTCTCCTGTCTGTCTCTACCAACAGATAAATGAGTAGTGGTGGTTGTGTCTCCTGTCTGTCTCTACAAACAGATAACTGAGTAGTGGTGGTGGTGGTTTCTCTTGTCTGTCTCTACAAACAGATAAATGAGTAGTGGTGGTGGTGGTTTCTCTTGTCTGTCTCTACCAACAGATAGATGAGTAGTAGTGGTGGTGGTGTCTCCTGTCTGTTTCTACCAACAGATAAATGAGTAGTGGTGGTGGTGGTGTCTCCTGTCTGTCTCTACCAACAGATAAATGAGTAGTGGTGGTGGTGGTTTCTCTTGTCTGTCTCTACCAACAGATAAATGAGTAGTGGTGGTGGTGGTGTCTCTTGTCTGTCTCTACCAACAGATAACTGAGTAGTGGTGGTGGTGGTGTCTCTTGTCTGTCTCTACCAACAGATAAATGAGTAGTGGTGGTGGTGGTGTCTCTTGTCTGTCTCTACCAACAGATAGATGAGTAGTGGTGGTGGTGGTGTCTCTTGTCTGTCTCTACCAACAGATAACTGAGTAGTGGTGGTGGTGGTGTCTCTTGTCTGTCTCTACCAACAGATAAATGAGTAGTGGTGGTGGTGGTTTCTCTTGTCTGTCTCTACCAACAGATAAATGAGTAGTGGTGGTGGTTGTGTCTCTTGTCTGTCTCTACCAACAGATAAATGAGTAGTGGTGGTGGTGGTGTCTCTTGTCTGTCTCTACCAACAGATAAATGAGTAGTGGTGGTGGTGGTTTCTCTTGTCTGTCTCTACCAACAGATAAATGAGTAGTGGTGGTGGTGGTGTCTCTTGTCTGTCTCTACCAACAGATAAATGAGTAGTGGTGTTGTCTCTTGTCTGTCTCTACCAACAGATAACTGAGTAGTGGTGTTGTCTCTTGTCTGTCTCTACCAACAGATAAATGAGTAGTGGTGGTGGTGGTGTCTCTTGTCTGTCTCTACCAACAGATAAATGAGTAGTGGTGGTGGTGGTGTCTCTTGTCTGTCTCTACCAACAGATAAATGAGTAGTAGTAGTGGTTGTGTCTCTTGTCTGTCTCTACCAACAGATAAATGAGTAGTGGTGTTGTCTCCTATCTGTCTCTACCAACAGATAAATGAGTAGTGGTGGTGGTGGTGTCTCTTGTCTGTCTCTACCAACAGATAACTGAGTAGTGGTGTTGTCTCCTATCTGTCTCTACCAACAGATAAATGAGTAGTGGTGGTGGTGGTGTCTCTTGTCTGTCTCTACCAACAGATAGATGAGTAGTGGTGGTGGTGGTTTCTCCTGTCTGTTTCTACCAACAGATACATGAGTAGTGGTGGTGGTGGTGTCTCCTGTCTGTCTCTACCAACAGATAAATGAGTAGTGGTGGTGGTGGTTTCTCTTGTCTGTCTCTACAAACAGATAACTGAGTAGTGGTGGTGGTGGTTTTTCTTGTCTGTCTCTACAAATAGATAACTGAGTAGTGGTGGTGGTGGTGTCTCCTGTCTGTCTCTACAAACAGATAAATGAGTAGTGGTGGTGTCTCCTGTCTGTCTCTACCAACAGATAAATGAGTAGTGGTGGTTGTGTCTCCTGTCTGTCTCTACAAACAGATAACTGAGTAGTGGTGGTGGTGGTTTCTCTTGTCTGTCTCTACAAACAGATAAATGAGTAGTGGTGGTGGTGGTTTCTCTTGTCTGTCTCTACCAACAGATAGATGAGTAGTAGTGGTGGTGGTGTCTCCTGTCTGTTTCTACCAACAGATAAATGAGTAGTGGTGGTGGTGGTGTCTCCTGTCTGTCTCTACCAACAGATAAATGAGTAGTGGTGGTGGTGGTTTCTCTTGTCTGTCTCTACCAACAGATAAATGAGTAGTGGTGGTGGTGGTGTCTCTTGTCTGTCTCTACCAACAGATAACTGAGTAGTGGTGGTGGTGGTGTCTCTTGTCTGTCTCTACCAACAGATAAATGAGTAGTGGTGGTGGTGGTGTCTCTTGTCTGTCTCTACCAACAGATAGATGAGTAGTGGTGGTGGTGGTGTCTCTTGTCTGTCTCTACCAACAGATAACTGAGTAGTGGTGGTGGTGGTGTCTCTTGTCTGTCTCTACCAACAGATAAATGAGTAGTGGTGGTGGTGGTTTCTCTTGTCTGTCTCTACCAACAGATAAATGAGTAGTGGTGGTGGTTGTGTCTCTTGTCTGTCTCTACCAACAGATAAATGAGTAGTGGTGGTGGTGGTGTCTCTTGTCTGTCTCTACCAACAGATAAATGAGTAGTGGTGGTGGTGGTTTCTCTTGTCTGTCTCTACCAACAGATAAATGAGTAGTGGTGGTGGTGGTGTCTCTTGTCTGTCTCTACCAACAGATAAATGAGTAGTGGTGTTGTCTCTTGTCTGTCTCTACCAACAGATAACTGAGTAGTGGTGTTGTCTCTTGTCTGTCTCTACCAACAGATAAATGAGTAGTGGTGGTGGTGGTGTCTCTTGTCTGTCTCTACCAACAGATAAATGAGTAGTGGTGGTGGTGGTGTCTCTTGTCTGTCTCTACCAACAGATAAATGAGTAGTAGTAGTGGTTGTGTCTCTTGTCTGTCTCTACCAACAGATAAATGAGTAGTGGTGTTGTCTCCTATCTGTCTCTACCAACAGATAAATGAGTAGTGGTGGTGGTGGTGTCTCTTGTCTGTCTCTACCAACAGATAACTGAGTAGTGGTGTTGTCTCCTATCTGTCTCTACCAACAGATAAATGAGTAGTGGTGGTGGTGGTTTCTCTTGTCTGTCTCTACCAACAGATAAATGAGTAGTGGTGGTGGTGGTGTCTCTTGTCTGTCTCTACCAACAGATAAATGAGTAGTGGTGTTGTCTCTTGTCTGTCTCTACCAACAGATAACTGAGTAGTGGTGTTGTCTCTTGTCTGTCTCTACCAACAGATAAATGAGTAGTGGTGGTGGTGGTGTCTCTTGTCTGTCTCTACCAACAGATAAATGAGTAGTGGTGGTGGTGGTGTCTCTTGTCTGTCTCTACCAACAGATAAATGAGTAGTAGTAGTGGTTGTGTCTCTTGTCTGTCTCTACCAACAGATAAATGAGTAGTGGTGTTGTCTCCTATCTGTCTCTACCAACAGATAAATGAGTAGTGGTGGTGGTGGTGTCTCTTGTCTGTCTCTACCAACAGATAACTGATAGTGGTGTTGTCTCCTATCTGTCTCTACCAACAGATAAATGAGTAGTGGTGGTGGTGGTGTCTCTTGTCTGTCTCTACCAACAGATAGATGAGTAGTGGTGGTGGTGGTTTCTCCTGTCTGTTTCTACCAACAGATACATGAGTAGTGGTGGTGGTGGTGTCTCTTGTCTGTCTCTACCAACAGATAAATGAGTAGTGGTGGTGGTGGTGTCTCCTGTCTGTCTCTACAAACAGATAAATGAGTAGTGGTGGTGTCTCCTGTCTGTCTCTACCAACAGATAAATGAGTAGTAATCAAGCCTACCACAACAGTGGTAGGCTTGATTACCAACAACGACGAGACGGCCTACAGGGAGGAGGTGAGGGCCCTCGGAGTGTGGTGTCAGGAAAATAACCTCACACTCAACGTCAACAAAACTAAGGAGATGATTGTGGACTTCAGGAAACAGCAGAGGGAACACCCCCTATCCACATCGATGGAACAGTAGTGGAGAGGGTAGCTAGTTTTAAGTTCCTCGGCATACACATCACAGACAAACTGAATTGGTCCACTCACACTGACAGCGTCGTGAAGAAGGCGCAGCAGCGCCTATTCAACCACAGGAGGCTGAAGAAATTCGGCTTGTCACCAAAAGCACTCACAAACTTCTACAGATGCACAATCGAGAGCATCCTGGCGGGCTGTATCACCGCCTGGTACGGCAACTGCTCCGCCCTCAACCGTAAGGCTCTCCAGAGGGTAGTGAGGACTGCACAACGCATCACCGGGGCAAACTACCTGCCCTCCAGGACACCTACACCACCCGTTGTTACAGGAAGGCCATAAAGATCATCAAGGACATCAACCACCCGAACCACTGCCTGTTCACCCCGCTATCATCCAGAAGGCGAGGTCAGTACAGGTGCATCAAAGCTGGGACCGAGAGACTGAAAAACAGCTTCTATCTCAAGGCCATCAGACTGTTAAACAGCCACCACTAACAGTGTGAGTGGCTGCTGCCAACACACTGTCATTGACACTGACCCAACTCCAGCCATTTTAATAATGGGAATTGATGGGAATTATGTAAATATATCACTAGCCACTTTAAACAATGCTACCTTATATAATGTTACTTACCCTACATTATTAATCTCATATGCATATGTATATACTGTACTCTACATCATCGACTGCATCCTTATGTAACACATGTATCACTAGCCACTTTAACTATGCCACTTTGTTTACTTTGTCTACACACTCATCTCATATGTATATACTGTACTCGATACCATCTACTGTATGCTGCTCTGTACCATCACTCATTCATATATCCTTATGTACATATTCCTTATCCCCTTACACTGTGTATAAGACAGTAGTTTTGGAATTGTTAGTTAGATTACTTGTTGGTTATCACTGCATTGTCGGAACTAGAAGCACAAGCATTTCGCTACACTCGCATTTAACATCTGCTAACCATGTGTATGTGACAAATAAAATTTGATTTGATTTGATTTGATTTGATTTAGTGGTGGTTGTGTCTCCTGTCTGTCTCTACAAACAGATAAATGAGTAGTGGTGGTGGTGGTGTCTCTTGTCTGTCTCTACAAACAGATAAATGAGTAGTGGTGGTGGTGGTGTCTCCTATCTGTCTCTACCAACAGATAAATGAGTAGTGGTGGTGGTGGTGTCTCTTGTCTGTCTCTACCAACAGATAGATGAGTAGTAGTGGTGGTGGTGTCTCCTGTCTGTTTCTACCAACAGATAAATGAGTAGTGGTGGTGGTGGTGTCTCCTGTCTGTCTCTACCAACAGATAAATGAGTAGTGGTGGTGGTGGTTTCTCTTGTCTGTCTCTACCAACAGATAAATGAGTAGTGGTGGTGGTGGTGTCTCTTGTCTGTCTCTACCAACAGATAACTGAGTAGTGGTGGTGGTGGTGTCTCTTGTCTGTCTCTACCAACAGATAAATGAGTAGTGGTGGTGGTGGTGTCTCTTGTCTGTCTCTACCAACAGATAGATGAGTAGTGGTGGTGGTGGTGTCTCTTGTCTGTCTCTACCAACAGATAACTGAGTAGTGGTGGTGGTGGTGTCTCTTGTCTGTCTCTACCAACAGATAAATGAGTAGTGGTGGTGGTGGTTTCTCTTGTCTGTCTCTACCAACAGATAAATGAGTAGTGGTGGTGGTTGTGTCTCTTGTCTGTCTCTACCAACAGATAAATGAGTAGTGGTGGTGGTGGTGTCTCTTGTCTGTCTCTACCAACAGATAAATGAGTAGTGGTGGTGGTGGTTTCTCTTGTCTGTCTCTACCAACAGATAAATGAGTAGTGGTGGTGGTGGTGTCTCTTGTCTGTCTCTACCAACAGATAAATGAGTAGTGGTGTTGTCTCTTGTCTGTCTCTACCAACAGATAACTGAGTAGTGGTGTTGTCTCTTGTCTGTCTCTACCAACAGATAAATGAGTAGTGGTGGTGGTGGTGTCTCTTGTCTGTCTCTACCAACAGATAAATGAGTAGTGGTGGTGGTGGTGTCTCTTGTCTGTCTCTACCAACAGATAAATGAGTAGTAGTAGTGGTTGTGTCTCTTGTCTGTCTCTACCAACAGATAAATGAGTAGTGGTGTTGTCTCCTATCTGTCTCTACCAACAGATAAATGAGTAGTGGTGGTGGTGGTGTCTCTTGTCTGTCTCTACCAACAGATAACTGAGTAGTGGTGTTGTCTCCTATCTGTCTCTACCAACAGATAAATGAGTAGTGGTGGTGGTGGTGTCTCTTGTCTGTCTCTACCAACAGATAGATGAGTAGTGGTGGTGGTGGTTTCTCTTGTCTGTCTCTACCAACAGATAAATGAGTAGTGGTGGTGGTGGTTTCTCCTGTCTGTTTCTACCAACAGATAAATGAGTAGTGGTGGTGGTGTCTCCTGTCTGTCTCTACCAACAGATAAATGAGTAGTGGTGGTGTCTCCTATCTGTCTCTACCAACAGATAAATGAGTAGTGGTGGTGGTGGTTTCTCTTGTCTGTCTCTACCAACAGATAAATGAGTAGTGGTGGTGGTGTCTCCTGTCTGTCTCTACCAACAGATAAATGAGTAGTGGTGGTGGTGGTGTCTCCTGTCTGTCTCTACCAACAGATAAATGAGTAGTGGTGGTGGTGGTTTCTCTTGTCTGTCTCTACAAACAGATAACTGAGTAGTGGTGGTGGTGGTTTTTCTTGTCTGTCTCTACAAATAGATAAATGAGTAGTGGTGGTGGTGGTGTCTCTTGTCTGTCTCTACCAACAGATAAATGAGTAGTGGTGGTGGTGGTGTCTCTTGTCTGTCTCTACAAACAGATAACTGAGTAGTGGTGTTGTCTCCTATCTGTCTCTACCAACAGATAAATGAGTAGTGGTGGTGGTTGTGTCTCTTGTCTGTCTCTACCAACAGATAACTGAGTAGTGGTGGTGTCTCTTGTCTGTCTCTACCAACAGATAAATGAGTAGTGGTGGTGGTGGTGTCTCTTGTCTGTCTCTACCAACAGATAAATGAGTAGTGGTGGTGGTGTTGTCTCTTGTCTGTCTCTACCAACAGATAAATGAGTAGTGGTGGTGGTGGTGTCTCTTGTCTGTCTCTACCAACAGATAAATGAGTAGTGGTGGTGGTGGTGTCTCTTGTCTGTCTCTACCAACAGATAGATGAGTAGTGGTGGTGGTGGTTTCTCTTGTCTGTCTCTACCAACAGATAGATGAGTAGTGGTGGTGGTGGTGTCTCCTATCTGTCTCTACCAACAGATAAATGAGTAGTGGTGGTGGTGTTGTCTCCTGTCTGTCTCTACCAACAGATAAATGAGTAGTGGTGGTGGTGGTTTCTCTTGTCTGTCTCTACAAACAGATAACTGAGTAGTGGTGGTGGTGGTGTCTCCTGTCTGTCTCTACCAACAGATAAATGAGTAGTGGTGTTGTCTCCTATCTGTCTCTACCAACAGATAGATGAGTAGTAGTGGTGGTGTTGTCTCCTATCTGTCTCTACCAACAGATAACTGAGTAGTAGTGGTGGTGGTGTCTCCTGTCTGTCTCTACCAACAGATAAATGAGTAGTGGTGGTGGTGGTGTCTCCTGTCTGTTTCTACCAACAGATAAATGAGTAGTGGTGGTGGTGGTGTCTCCTGTCTGTCTCTACCAACAGATAAATGAGTAGTGGTGGTGGTGGTGTCTCCTGTCTGTTTCTACCAACAGATAAATGAGTAGTGGTGGTGGTGGTGTCTCCTGTCTGTTTCTACCAACAGATAAATGAGTAGTGGTGGTGGTGGTGTCTCCTGTCTGTCTCTACCAACAGATAAATGAGTAGTGGTGGTGGTGGTGTCTCCTGTCTGTCTCTACCAACAGATAAATGAGTAGTGGTGGTGTCTCTTGTCTGTCTCTACCAACAGATAAATGAGTAGTGGTGGTGGTGGTGTCTCCTGTCTGTCTCTACCAACAGATAGATGAGTAGTAGTGGTGGTGGTGTCTCTTGTCTGTCTCTACCAACAGATAGATGAGTAGTGGTGGTGGTGGTTTCTCTTGTCTGTCTCTACCAACAGATAAATGAGTAGTGGTGGTGGTGGTGTCTCTTGTCTGTCTCTACCAACAGATAAATGAGTAGTGGTGGTGGTGGTGTCTCTTGTCTGTCTCTACCAACAGATAAATGAGTAGTGGTGGTGGTGGTGTCTCTTGTCTGTCTCTACCAACAGATAAATGAGTAGTGGTGGTGGTGGTGTCTCTTGTCTGTCTCTACCAACAGATACATGAGTAGTGGTGGTGGTGGTTTCTCTTGTCTGTCTCTACCAACAGATAAATGAGTAGTGTATCTGTGTGGTGAGGGGGGAGACAGACCTCTCCCCCCTCACCACACAGACGGTCCTCTCCCCCCTCACCACACACACAGACCTCTCCCCCTTCACCACACAGACAGACCTCTCCCCCCTCACCACACAGACGGTCCTCTCCCCCCTCACCACACACACAGACCTCTCCCCCTTCACCACACAGACAGACCTCTCCCCCCTCACCACACACACAGACCTCTCCCCCCTCACCACACAGACAGACCTCTCCCCCCTCACCACACAGACAGACCTCTCCCCCCTCACCACACACCCAGACCTCTCCCCCTCACCACACAGACAGACCTCTCCCCCTCACCACACACACAGACCTCTCCCCCTCACCACACACACAGACCTCTCCCCCTTTACCACACACACAGACCTCTCCCCCCTCACCACACAGACAGACCTCTCCCCCTCATCACACAGACAGACCTCTCCCCCTCACCACACACACAGACCTCTCCCCCCTCACCACACAGACAGACCTCTCCCCCCTCACCACACAGACAGACCTCTCCCCCCTCACCACACAGACAGACCTCTCCCCCCTCACCACACAGACGGTCCTCTCCCCCCTCACCACACACACAGACCTCTCCCCCCTCACCACACACACAGACCTATCCCCCCTCACCACACAGACAGACCTCTCCCCCTCACCACACAGACAGACCTCTCCCCCTCACCACACAGACAGACCTCTCCCCCTCACCACACAGACGGTCCTCTCCCCCTCACCACACACACAGACCTTTCCCCCTCACCACACACACAGACCTATCCCCCTCACCACACACACAGACCTCTCCCCCTCACCACAGGCAGACCTCTCCCCCCTCACCACACACACAGACCTCTCCCCCCTCACCACACACACAGACCTCTCCCCCTCACCACACACACAGACCTCTCCCCCTCACCACACACACAGACCTCTCCCCCTCACCACACAGAGAGACCTCTCCCCCTCACCACACACACCGACCTCTCCCCCTCACCACACAGACAGACCTCTCCCCCCTCACCACACAGACAGACCACTCCCCCCTCACCACACAGACGGTCCTCTCCCCCCTCACCACACACACAGACCTCTCCCCCCTCACCACACAGACAGACCTCTCCCCCCTCACCACACACACAGACCTCTCCCCCCTCACCACACAGACAGACCTCTCCCCCTCACCACACACACATACCTCTCTCCCCTCACCACACACACAGACCTCTCCCCCCTCACCACACACACAGACCTCTCCCCCCTCACCACACACACAGACCTCTCCCCCCTCACCACACAGACAGACCTCTCCCCCCTCACCACACACACAGAACTCTCCCCCTCACCACACACACAGACCTCTCTCCCCCTGACCACACAGACAGACCTCTCCCCCTCACCACACACACAGACCTCTCCCCCCTCACCACACAGACAGACCTCTCCCCCTCACCACACACACAGACCTCTCCCCCTCACCACACAGACAGACCTCTCCCCCTCACCACACAGACAGACCTCTCCCCCTCACCACACAGACAGACCTCTCCCCTCACCACACAGACGGTCCTCTCCCCCTCACCACACACACAGACCTTTCCCCCTCACCACACACACAGACCTATCCCCCTCACCACACACACAGACCCTCCCCCTCACCACACAGGCAGACCTCTCCCCCTCACCACACACACAGACCTCTCCCCCTCACCACACACACAGACCTCTCCCCCTCACCACACACACAGACCTCTCCCCCTCACCACACACACAGACCTCTCCCCCTCACCACACAGAGAGACCTCTCCCCCTCACCACACACACCGACCTCTCCCCCTCACCACACAGACAGACCTCTCCCCCTCACCACACAGACAGACCTCTCCCCCTCACCACAGACGGTCCTCTCCCCCTCACCACACACACAGACCTCTCCCCCTCACCACACAGACAGACCTCTCCCCCTCACCACACACACAGACCTCTCCCCCTCACCACACAGACAGACCTCTCCCCCTCACCACACACATACCTCTCTCCCCTCACCACACACACAGACCTCTCCCCCTCACCACACACACAGACCTCTCCCCTCACCACACACACAGACCTCTCCCCCTCACCACACAGACAGACCTCTCCCCCTCACCACACACACAGAACTCTCCCCCTCACCACACACACAGACCTCTCCCCCTGACCACACAGACAGACCTCTCCCCCTCACCACACACACAGACCTCTCCCCCTCACCACACAGACAGACCTCTCCCCCCTCACCACACACACAGACCTCTCCCCCTCACCACACAGACAGACCTCTCCCCTCACCACACACACAGACCTCTCCCCCCTCACCACACAGACAGACCTCTCCCCCCTCACCACACAGACAGACCTCTCCCAATGCTCCCCCAATGACCTCTTATTGACCACAGACCATCTACAGCAAGACCACAACCTCAATTTCTACTTTACATCAGGCTGCATCCCAAGTGATACCCTATTCCCTATATTCTGCTCTACTTTGACCAGATTCTCATGATAACACAGCTCTACATTACCCCCATGATAACACAGCTGTACATTACCCCCATGATAACACAGCTCTACATTACCCCCATGATAACACAGCTGTACATTACCCCCATGATAGCACAGCTCTAAATTACCCCCATGATAACACAGCTCTACATTACCCCCATGATAACACAGCTCTACATTACCCCCATGATAACACAGCTCTACATTACCCCCATGATAACACAGCTGTACATTACCCCCATGATAACACAGCTGTACATTACCCCCATGATACCACGGCTGTACATTACCCCCATGATAACACAGCTCTACATTACCCCCATGATAACACAGATCTACATTACCCCCATGATAACACAGCTCTACATTACCCCCATGATAACACGGCTGTACATTACCCCCATGATAACACAGCTCTACATTACCCCCATGATAACACAGATCTACATTACCCCCATGATAACACAGCTCTACATTACCCCCATGATAACACAGCTGTACATTACCCCCATGATAACACAGCTCTACATTACCCCCATGATAACACAGCTGTACATTACCCCCATGATAACACAGCTCTACATTACCCCCATGATAACACAGTCTAAATTACCCCCATGATAACACAGCTCTACATTACATGCTGACCAGACCGGACACATCGTGTGCGCGAGCATCACAAAATAAATGTAGAAATCTATGTTATTCAGTTATTGCATCCACACTGCTCGCGTCTGCGGTGCCAAGGGATAAAACAGGAGTCATTCTTATTTGTGACGCAGACGCGCTGCAAGTCCTGCCTCTCCCATCTCCTCATTGGTTTATAGAAGCAGGTACGCATCTCCTCATTGGTTATACCCACGTGGGTGATTGAAAGACGATCTGTTTTGCCTGTCGTCATGGTAATACTATGAAAGTTTAGATGCCGATCACCATATAAGTTCAAAGATGAAAAGGGCTGGAAGGAGGAGAGATGACTAGAAACGAATCGGTTGGCCGTTTTATGTGTGGATTAATTGTCGGAGTAGAGGACCTTGTGCATTTCAGGTAAAATAACAACTCAATGTTTATATCCCAGGACTAAAGTCCCTAGCAACAGCAAGCTAAATGTTTATATCCCAGGACTAAAGTCCCTAGCAACAGCAAGCTAAATGTTTATATCCCAGGACAAATTAGCTAGCAACAGCAAGCTAGCTAAATAGGACAAATTACCATTAGCTAGCAAGTGCAAGCTAACTAGCTAAATTGCCATACTTGTTTAATGCTTTTCGACCTGTCCCCCTAATTAATGTCATTGGTTCAGAGTTTGTTTTGATATTTTAACCAAGATGGCGCACGCGCGCAGTCAGTTTGGGTTCCGTGTTATCCTCATGATTATACAGCCTGAAAACACATACGAACTGTGAGCATCTTAAACATCTGCACTTACGCATCTGCGGTGAAAGGTGACAGAGCGAAATAGATCTTCTCAGAAAAACATCTGTAGGGTCCGAACGATTTGGCCTACAAACTATTATGGTTTGGCCTACAAACTATTATGGTTTGGCCTACAAACTATTATGGTTTGGTCTACAAACTATTTGTCCTACAAACTACAAACTATTATGACCCTTCAATGGATAGATGAGACTCTCACGAACACGATGTTCTTCGTTCTGCTCTAAGACCTCCACAAGTGTCTGGAGACTCGTCTGAAGTCGGTACAGCCGATCTGCCAACTTCTGTCTGTAGCGTCCTATCAGTTTGGGCTGCACACTACGACCCCTCTGTGGAAAGGTGAGACTCTCACGTGTATGTAGATGTCATGTGTTTTGTTCTAGGATGCCCACAGACCTCGTCTGAAGGTTGTATATGGAGACTGTTTACTGTTAAATACATTAAAACAATAAATAAATACAAACGTTTCCTGATCTTTCTTCTATAATTCAGACATCAAATCAAATAAAATGTTATTAGTCACATGCGCCGAATACAACAGGTGTAGTAGACCTCACAGTGAAATGCCGAATACAACAGGTGTAGTAGACCTCACAGTGAAATGCTGAATACAACAGGTAGACCTCACAGTGAAATGCTGAATACAACAGGTGTAGTAGACCTGACAGTGAAATGCTGAATACAACAGGTGTAGTAGACCTCACAGTGAAATGCTGCATACAACAGGTAGACCTTACAGTGAAATGCTGAATACAACAGGTGTAGTAGACCTTACAGTGAAATGCTGAATACAACAGGTGTAGTAGACCTCACAGTGAAATGCTGAATACAACAGGTGTAGTAGACCTCACAGTGAAATGCTGAATACAACAGGTGTAGTAGACCTCACAGTGAAATGCTGAATACAACAGGTGTAGTAGACCTCACAGTGAAATGCTGAATACAACAGGTGTAGTAGACCTCACAGTGAAATGCTGAATACAACAGGTAGACCTTACAGTGAAATGCTGAATACAACAGGTGTAGTAGACCTCACAGTGAAATGCTGAATACAACAGGTGTAGTAGACCTAACAGTGAAATGCTGAATACAACAGGTAGACCTGACAGTGAAATGCTGAATACAACAGGTGTAGTAGACCTTACAGTGAAATGCTGAATACAACAGGTGTAGTAGACCTTACAGTGAAATGCTGAATACAACAGGTGTAGTAGACCTTACAGTGAAATGCTGAATACAACAGGTGTAGTAGACCTCACAGTGAAATGCTTAATACAACAGGTGTAGTAGACCTTACAGTGAAATGCTGAATACAACAGGTGTAGTAGACCTTACAGTGAAATGCTGAATACAACAGGTGTAGTAGACCTCACAGTGGAATGCTGAATACAACAGGTGTAGTAGACCTTACAGTGAAATGCTGAATACAACAGGTAGACCTGACAGTGAAATGCTGAATACAACAGGTGTAGTAGACCTGACAGTGAAATGCTGAATACAACAGGTGTAGTAGACCTCACAGTGGAATGCTGAATACAACAGGTGTAGTAGACCGTACAGTGAAATGCTGAATACAACAGGTGTAGTAGACCTCACAGTGAAATGCTGAATACAACAGGTGTAGTAGACCTCACAGTGAAATGCTGAATACAACAGGTGTAGTAGACCTCACAGTGAAATGCTGAATACAACAGGTGTAGTAGACCTCACAGTGAAATGCTGAATACAACAGGTGTAGTAGACCTCACAGTGAAATGTTGAATACAACAGGTGTAGTAGACCTTACAGTGAAATGCTGAATACAACAGGTGTAGTAGACCTTACAGTGAAATGCTGAATACAACAGGTGTAGTAGACCTTACAGTGAAATGCTGAATACAACAGGTGTAGTAGACCACAGAGTGAAATGCTGAATACAACAGGTGTAGTAGACCACAGAGTGAAATGCTGAATACAACAGGTGTTGTAGACCTTACAGTGAAATGCTGAATTACAACAGGTGTAGTAGACCTGACAGTGAAATGCTGAATACATCAGGTGTAGTAGACCTGACAGTGAAATGCTGAATACATCAGGTGTAGTAGACCTCACAGTGAAATGCTGAATACAACAGGTGTAGTAGACCTCACAGTGAAATGCTGAATACAACAGGTGTAGTAGACCTTACAGTGAAATGCTGAATACAACAGGTGTAGTAGACCTCACAGTGAAATGCTGAATACAACAGGTGTAGTAGACCTCACAGTGAAATGCTGAATACAACAGGTGTAGTAGACCTCACAGTGAATACAACAGGTGTAGTAGACCTCACAGTGAAATGCTGAATACAACAGGTGTAGTAGACCTTACAGTGAAATGCTGAATACAACAGGTGTAGTAGACCTTACAGTGAAATGCTGAATACAACAGGTGTAGTAGACCTCACAGTGAAATGCTGAATACAACAGGTGTAGTAGACCTCACAGTGGAATGCTGAATACAACAGGTGTAGTAGACCTCACAGTGAAATGCTGAATACAACAGGTGTAGTAGACCTCACAGTGAAATGCTGAATACAACAGGTGTAGTAGACCTTACAGTGAAATGCTGAATACAACAGGTGTAGTAGACCTTACAGTGAAATGCTGAATCCAACAGGTGTAGTAGACCTCACAGTGAAATGCTGAATACAACAGGTGTAGTAGACCTCACAGTGAAATGCTGAATACAACAGGTGTAGTAGACCTCACAGTGAAATGCTGAATACAACAGGTGTAGTAGACCTCACAGTGAAATGCTGAATACAACAGGTGTAGTAGACCTCACAGTGAAATGATGAATACAACAGGTGTAGTAGACCTCACAGTGAAATGCTGAATACAACAGGTGTAGTAGACCTCACAGTGAAATGCTGAATACAACAGGTGTAGTAGACCTCACAGTGAAATGCTGAATACAACAGGTGTAGTAGACCTCACAGTGAAATGATGAATACAACAGGTGTAGTAGACCTCACAGTGAAATGCTGAATACAACAGGTGTAGTAGACCTTACAGTGAAATGCTGAATACAACAGGTGTAGTAGACCTCACAGTGAAATGCTGAATACAACAGGTGTAGGTAGACCTTACAGTGAAATGCTGAATACAACAGGTGTAGTAGACCTCACAGTGAAATGCTTACTTACAAGACGCTAACAAACAATGCAGTTTAAAAAAATATGAATAAGAATAAGAAATAAAAGTTACAAGTAATTAAAGAGCAGCAGTGAAATAATAAAAGTGAGACTATATACAGGGGGTACCGGTACAGAGTCAATGTGGAGGCTATATACAGGGGGTACCGGTACAGAGTCAATGTGGAGGCTATATACAGGGGGTACCAGTACAGAGTCAATGTGGAGACTATATACAGGGGTACCGGTACAGAGTCAATGTGGAGGCTATATACAGGGTACCGGTACAGAGTCAATGTGGAGGCTATATACAGGGGTACCGGTACAGAGTCAATGTGGAGGCTATATACAGGGGTACCGGTACAGAGTCAATGTGGAGACTATATACAGGGGTACCGGTACAGAGTCAATGTGGAGGCTATATACAGGGGTACCGGTACAGAGTCAACGTGCAGGCTATATACAGGGGTGTACAGAGTCAATGTGGAGGCTATATACAGGGGGTACCGGTACAGAGTCAACGTGGAGGCTATATACAGGGGTACCGGTACAGAGTCAATGTGGAGGCTATATACAGGGGTGTACAGAGTCAACGTGCAGGCTATATACAGGGGTGTACCGGTACAGAGTCAACGTGCAGGCTATATACAGGGGTGTACCGGTACAGAGTCAACGTGCAGGCTATATACAGGGGGTACCGGTACAGAGTCAACGTGCAGGCTATATACAGGGGGGTACAGAGTCAACGTGCAGGCTATATACAGGGGTACCGGTACAGAGTCAATGTGGAGGCTATATACAGGGGTACCAGTACAGAGTCAATGTGGAGGCTATATACAGGGGGTACCGGTACAGAGTCAACGTGGAGGCTATATACAGGGGTACCGGTACAGAGTCAATGTGGAGGCTATATACAGGGGTACGGTACAGAGTCAATGTGGAGGCTATATACAGGGTGTACCGGTATAGAGTCAACGTGGAGGCTATATACAGGGTGTACCGGTATAGAGTCAATGTGGAGGCTATATACAGGGTGTACCGGTACAGAGTCAATGTGGAGGCTATATACAGGGTGTACCGGTATAGAGTCAACGTGGAGGCTATATACAGGGGTACCGGTATAGAGTCAACGTGGAGGCTATATACAGGGGTACCGGTACAGAGTCAATGTGGAGGCTATATACAGGGGTACCGGTACAGAGTCAATGTGGAGGCTATATACAGGGGTACCGGTACAGAGTCAATGTGGAGACTATATACAGGAGGTACCGGTACAGAGTCAATGTGGAGGCTATATACAGGGGTACTGGTACAGAGACAATGTGGAGGCTATATACAGGGGGTACCGGTACAGAGTCAATGTGGAGGCTATATACAGGGAGTTACAGGGGTACTAGTACAGAGTCAATGTGGAGGCTATATACAGGGGGTACCGGTACAGAGTCAATGTGGAGTTTATATACAGGGGTACCGGTACAGAGTCAATGTGGAGTTTATATACAGGGGGTACCGGTACAGAGTCAATGTGGAGGCTATATACAGGGGTACTGGTACAGAGTCAATGTGGAGGCTATATACAGGGTACTGGTACAGAGTCAATGTGGAGTTTATATACAGGGGTGCCGGTACAGAGTCAATGTGGAGGCTATATACAGGGTGTTACGGTACAGAGTCAATGTGGAGGCTATATACAGGGGTACCGGTACAGAGTCAATGTGGAGGCTATATACAGGGGTACCGGTACAGAGTCAATGTGGAGTTTATATACAGGGGTACCGGTACAGAGTCAATGTGGAGGCTATATACAGGGGTACTGGTACAGAGTCAATGTGGAGGCTATATACAGGGGTACTGGTACAGAGTCAATGTGGAGGCTATATACAGGGTACTGGTACAGAGTCAATGTGGAGTTTATATACAGGGGGTACTGGTACAGAGTCAATGTGGAGGCTATATACAGGGGTACCGGTACAGAGTCAATGTGGAGACTATATACAGGGGTACCGGTACAGAGTCAATGTGGAGGCTATATACAGGGTGTTACGGTACAGAGTCAATGTGGAGGCTATATACAGGGGGTACCGGTACAAGAGTCAATGTGGAGGCTATATACAGGGTGTTACGGTACAGAGTCAATGTGGAGGCTATATACAGGGTGTTACGGTACAGAGTCAATGTGGAGGCTATATACAGGGTGTACCGGTACAGAGTCAATGTGGAGGCTATATACAGGGAGTTACAAGGGGTTCAGGTTAGTGGAGGTAATATGTACATGTAAAGTTATTAAAGTAACCATG
>NC_068439.1:2075872-2153372 GCF_023373465.1 Oncorhynchus keta | reverse complement strand
AAAAGCAGGAAGTGTACCCATCAATCTGTGCTGTGGTTTGTTAATTCAACTCAAATGCGATTACAAAAAAATAAATTCCATTGCATGAGCCACATCAGTAAGCATCATTTGAATGAATATTCTACATTTACCATGGAAATAGTTTAATCACAGTACCAGGCTGCCATTTCGAGTTTACCTGTCAAATTGCCAGGGTTCAAGGTTTCCCTGTCCGTTCATTCAATTTCTACGGTACAATACAGTTTCCCTCAGGGAGCCCAGTAGCCTCTTCACCCCTTACAACCATAAGTCCTTCTTGACCACATCACTATTCCATACCCCCTCCCTCTCTCACCAAGTTAGCTTTATATGGGGGATATTCGGAGGATATTCAGTACCGTCACATCAATAGCTATTGAACCAAGCATACCAGGACTATTAAAACAAGGCAACAGTAAACATGCCGTTCCCTACAAATGATTAATCGCCCCACTTTGGGCCAATTGAGAGATTGCATGTGACTAACACATTTCAGTTAATTACTAGACCTCCTGCCTTGGGCTAATCGGTGTTATTTAGAACAATGCCAGATCTCTATGGCAACACGCATCATTCACCCGAGATTTTTTTTTTTTAACTGGGCCGGTTGCTGTCTGAGATATTGTGTGTGACTGACTTAGGTTGGAGTCATTAGAACTAGTTTACATCCACTTAGGTTGGAGTCATTAAAACTAGTTTACATCCACTTAGGTTGGAGTCATTAGAACTAGTTTACATACACTTAGGTTGGAGTCATTAAAACTAGTTTACATACACTTAGGTTGGAGTCATTAAAACTAGTTTACATCCACATTAAAACTAGTTTACATACACTTAGTTGGAGTCATTAAAACTAGTTTACATCCACTCAGGTTGGAGGTTTTACATACACTCAGGTTGGAGTCATTAAAACTAGTTTACATCCACTTAGGTTTTAAAACATTTACATCCACTTAGGTTGGAGTCATTAAAACTAGTTTAACACTTAGTTTACATCCACTTAGGTTGGAGTCATTAAAACTAGTTTACATCCAGGTTGAAGTCTTAAAACTAGGTTGGAGTCATTAAAACTACACTCAGGTTTACATCCACTTAGGTTGGAGTCATTAAAACTAGTTTACATCCACTTAGGTTGAAGAGTTTACATACACTTAGAACATTAGTTTTACATCCAGGTTGGAGTCATTAAAACTAGTTGGTTGGAGTCATTAAAACTAGTTTACATCACTTAGTTTCATTAAAACATTTACATCCACTTAGGTTGGAGTCATTAAAACTAGTTTACATGCACTTAGGTTGGAGTCATTAGAACTAGTTTACATCCACTTAGGTTGGAGTCATTAGAACTAGTTTACATCCACTTAGGTTGGAGTCATTAGAACTAGTTTACATCCACTTAGGTTGGAGTCATTAAAACTAGTTTACATCCACTTAGGTTGGAGTCATTAAAACTAGTTTACATACACTTAGGTTGGAGTCATTAGAACTAGTTTACATACACTTAGGTTGAAGTCATTAAAACTAGTTTTTCAACCACCCCACACATTTCTTGTTAACAAACTATAGTTGTGGCAAGTCGGTTACGACATCTACTTGGTGCAGGACACAAGTCATTTTTCCAACAATTGTTTTCAGACAGATTATTTCACTTATAACTCACTGTATCACAATTCCAGTGGGTCAGAAGTTGATATATTCTGAATCAGAGATGGACAAAGATCTACAGCTCATGAACCTTATAGTTCATGGCTGCACTATGAGCATGATATATTCTGAATCACACATCCATCTGTGTTTTTCAACTAAACATGAAATCCATCTCTTTAAGGTTTATTGATTATTTCATGGTGGAAGATGAGTCTACCTGAACAACATCTGCTGATATCTAAGGGACCAAGGGGGGGGTCAGTTGTAAACATGTATTCAACTGAAATGTGTCTTCTGCATTTAACCCAACCCCTCTGGATCAGAGAGGTGCGGGTTGCTGCCTCAATCGACATCCACGTCTTCGGCGCCCGGGGAACAGTGGGTTAACTGCCTCGCTCAGGGGAACAGTGGATTAACTGCCTTGTTCAGGGGAACAGTGGGTTAACTGCCTTGCTCAGGGGAACAGTGGGTTAACTGCCTCGCTCAGGGGAACAGTGGGTTAACTGCCTTGTCCAGGGGAACAGTGGGTTAACTGTCTTGTTCAGGGGAACAGTGGGTTAACGGCCTTGTTCAGGGGAACAGTGGGTTAACTACCTTGTTCAGGGGAACAGTGGGGTTAACTGCCTTGTTCAGGGGAACAGTGGGTTAACTGCCTTGTTCAGGGGAACAGTGGGGTTAACTGCCTTGCTCAGGGGAACAGTGGGTTAACTGCCTTGTCCAGGGGAACAGTGGGTTAACTGCCTTGCTCAGGGGAACAGTGGGTTAACTGCCTCGCTCAGGGGAACAGTGGGTTAACTGCCTTGTTCAGGGGAACAGTGGGTTAACTGCCTCGCTCAGGGGAACAGTGGGTTAACTGCCTTGTTCAGGGGAACAGTGGGTTAACTGCCTTGTTCAGGGGAACAGTGGGTTAACTGCCTTGTTCAGGGGAACAGTGAGTTAACTGCCTTGCTCAGGGGAACAGTGGGTTAACTGCCTTGCTCAGGGGAACAGTGGGTTAACTGCCTTGCTCAGGGGAACAGTGGGTTAACTGCCTCGCTCAGGGGAACAGTGGGTTAACTGCCTCGCTCAGGGGAACAGTGGGTTAACTGCCTTGATCAGGGGAACAGTGGGTTAACTGCCTTGTTCAGGGGAACAGTGGGTTAACTGCCTCGCTCAGGGGAACAGTGGGTTAACTGCCTCGCTCAGGGGAACAGTGGGTTAACTGCCTCGCTCAGGGGAACAGTGGGTTAACTGCCTCGCTCAGGGGAACAGTGGGTTAACTGCCTTGCTCAGGGGAACAGTGGGTTAACTGCCTTGCTCAGGGGAACAGTGGGTTAACTGCCTTGTTCAGGGGAACAGTGGGTTAACTGCCTTGTTCAGGGGAACAGTGGGTTAACTGCCTTGCTCAGGGGAACAGTGGGTTAACTGCCTTGTCCAGGGGAACAGTGGGTTAACTGCCTTGTCCAGGGGAACAGTGGGTTAACTACCTTGTTCAGGGGAACAGGGGGTTAACTGCCTTGATCAGGGGAACAGTGGGTTAACTGCCTTGTTCAGGGGAACAGTGGGTTAACTGCCTTGTCCAGGGGAACAGTGGGTTAACTGCCTTGTTCAGGGGAACAGTGGGTTAACTGCCTTGTTCAGGGTAACGGTGGGTTAACTGCCTTGTTCAGGGGAACAGTGGGTTAACTGCCTTGCTCAGGGGAACAGTGGGTTAACTGCCTCGCTCAGGGGAACAGTGGGTTAACTGCCTTGTCCAGGGGAACAGTGGGTTAACTGTCTTGTTCAGGGGAACAGTGGGTTAACGGCCTTGTTCAGGGGAACAGTGGGTTAACTGCCTCGCTCAGGGGAACAGTGGATTAACTGCCTTGTTCAGGGGAACAGTGGGTTAACTGCCTTGCTCAGGGGAACAGTGGGTTAACTGCCTCGCTCAGGGGAACAGTGGGTTAACTGCCTTGTCCAGGGGAACAGTGGGTTAACTGTCTTGTTCAGGGGAACAGTGGGTTAACGGCCTTGTTCAGGGGAACAGTGGGTTAACTACCTTGTTCAGGGGAACAGTGGGGTTAACTGCCTTGTTCAGGGGAACAGTGGGTTAACTGCCTTGTTCAGGGGAACAGTGGGGTTAACTGCCTTGCTCAGGGAACAGTGGGTTAACTGCCTTGTCCAGGGAACAGTGGGTTAACTGCCTTGCTCAGGGAACAGTGGGTTAACTGCCTCGCTCAGGGGAACAGTGGGTTAACTGCCTTGTTCAGGGAACAGTGGGTTAACTGCCTCGCTCAGGGGAACAGTGGGTTAACTGCCTTGTTCAGGGGAACAGTGGGTTAACTGCCTTGTTCAGGGAACAGTGGGTTAACTGCCTTGTTCAGGGGAACAGTGAGTTAACTGCCTTGCTCAGGGAACAGTGGGTTAACTGCCTTGCTCATGGGAACAGTGGGTTAACTGCCTTGCTCAGGGGAACAGTGGGTTAACTGCCTCGCTCAGGGGAACAGTGGGTTAACTGCCTCGCTCAGGGGAACAGTGGGTTAACTGCCTTGATCAGGGGAACAGTGGGTTAACTGCCTTGTTCAGGGGAACAGTGGGTTAACTGCCTCGCTCAGGGAACAGTGGGTTAACTGCCTCGCTCAGGGAACAGTGGGTTAACTGCCTCGCTCAGGGGAACAGTGGGTTAACTGCCTCGCTCAGGGGAACAGTGGGTTAACTGCCTTGCTCAGGGGAACAGTGGGTTAACTGCCTTGCTCAGGGAACAGTGGGTTAACTGCCTTGTTCAGGGGAACAGTGGGTTAACTGCCTTGTTCAGGGAACAGTGGGTTAACTGCCTTGCTCAGGGAACAGTGGGTTAACTGCCTTGTCCAGGGGAACAGTGGGTTAACTGCCTTGTCCAGGGGAACAGTGGGTTAACTACCTTGTTCAGGGAACAGGGGTTAACTGCCTTGATCAGGGAACAGTGGGTTAACTGCCTTGTTCAGGGGAACAGTGGGTTAACTGCCTTGTCCAGGGGAACAGTGGGTTAACTGCCTTGTTCAGGGGAACAGTGGGTTAACTGCCTTGTTCAGGGTAACGGTGGGTTAACTGCCTTGTTCAGGGGAACAGTGGGTTAACTGCCTCGCTCAGGGGTACAGTGGGTTAACTGCCTTGTCAAGGGGAACAGTGGGTTAACTGCCTTGTTCAGGGGAACAGTGGGTTAACTGCCTCGCTCAGGGGTACAGTGGGTTAACTGCCTTGTTCAGGGGAACAGTGGTTAACAGGCTTAAGAGCTTTGGTCAGAGGCAGAACGACAGAATTTTACCTTGTCAGGTAACCTTTCGGTTACTGGCCCAACGCTCTAACCACTGATTGCGCGTGAGAGAAGAGTGTACTCGGGTCAAATGGCTAGCTATTTAGCACGCTAGTAGCATTTCAATCGGTGATGTCACTTGCTCTGAGGACTTGAAAAAGTTGTTTTCCCTTGCAGAGACAGGTAATGATGCTTTAATTGGACTGCTGCCAATGTGTTCAGAGGGTCCCTGGTTTGAACCCAGGTTGAACCCAGGTTGATCCCAGGTTGAACCCAGGTTTGGGAAAGGAGAGGGACAGAAGTAATACTGCTACACTCGTGAATAGATGTTGACACGGAAAGAGGACTCCTGTCTCACAGGATTCAGGCAGAAATGGGACAGGACAGGGCAGGACAGGGCAGGACAGGGCAGGGCAGGACAGGGCAGGGCAGGACAGGACAGGGCAGGACAGGGCAGGACAGGACAGGACAGGGCAGGACAGGACAGGACAGGACAGAGCAGGGCAGGACAGGACAGGACAGGACAGGACAGGGCAGGACAGGACAGGGCAGGACAGGGCAGGACAGGACAGGACAGAGCAGGGCAGGGCAGGACAGGACAGGACAGGACAGGGCAGGACAGGGCAGGACAGGACAGGACAGAGCAGGGCAGGACAGGACAGGACAGGACAGGGCAGGACAGGACAGGACAGGGCAGGACAGGACAGGACAGGACAGGACAGGGCAGGACAGGACAGGACAGAGCAGGGCAGGACAGGACAGGGCAGGACAGGACAGGGCAGGACAGGGCAGGACAGGACAGGACAGAGCAGGGCAGGACAGGACAGAGCAGGGCAGGACAGGACAGGACAGGACAGGGCAGGACAGGGCAGGACAGGACAGGGCAGGACAGGACAGGACAGGGCAGGACAGGACAGGCCAGGACAGAGCAGGACAGGGCAGAGCAGGACAGAGCAGGAAAGAGCAGGACAGGACAGGGCAGGACAGGACAGGGCAGGACAGGACAGAGCAGGGCAGGACAGGGCAGGACAGGACAGGACAGGGCAGGACAGGGCAGGACAGGACAGGACAGGACAGGGCAGGACAGGACAGGGCAGGACAGGACAGGACAGGGCAGGGCAGGACAGGACAGGGCAGGACAGGGCAGGACAGGACAGGACAGGACAGGACAGGACAGAGCAGGACAGGACAGGACAGAGCAGGACAGAGCAGGACAGGACAGGACAGGGCAGGGCAGGGCAGGACAGGACAGGGCAGGGCAGGACAGGACAGAGCAGGACAGGACAGGACAGAACAGGACAGAGCAGGACAGAGCAGGACAGGACAGGACAGGACAGGACAGGACAGGACAGAGCAGGACAGGACAGGACAGAGCAGGACAGTCTTTTAAAGACTTTACCCAGATTATGGTGAGTTAACTGCCTTGTCCAGGGGAACAGTGAGTTAACTGCCTTGTCCAGGGGAACAGTGAGTTAACTGCCTTGTCCAGGGGGAACAGTGAGTTAACTGCCATGTCCAGGGGAACAGTGGGTTAACTGCCTTGTCCAGGGGAACAGTGAGTTAACTGCCATGTCCAGGGGAACAGTGGGTTAGCTGCCTTGTCCAGGGGAACAGTGAGTTAACTGCCTTGTTCAGGGGAACAGTGAGTTAACTGCCATGCTTACTCTGTATTTTTGCCTTTATTTAACCAGGCAAGTCAGTTAAGAACAAATTCTTATTTTCAATGACGGCCTGGGAACAGTGGGTTAACTGGTCTAGGAACAGTGGGTTAACTGGTCTAGGAACAGTGGGTTAACTGGTCTAGGAACAGTGGGTTAACTGGTCTAGGAACAGTGGGTTAACTGGTCTAGGAACAGTGGGTTAACTGGTCTAGGAACAGTGGGTTAACTGGTCTAGGAACAGTGGGTTAACTGGTCTAGGAACAGTGGGTTAACTGGTCTAGGAACAGTGGGTTAACTGGTCTAGGAACAGTGGGTTAACTGCCTGTTCAGGGGCAGAACGACAGATTTGTACCTTGTCAGCTCGGGATTTGATCTTCCAACCTTTCGGTTACTAGTCCAACGCTCTAACCACTAGACTACCTGCCCCCCTCTAACCACTAGACAACCCTGTCGCCCCCTCTAACCACTAGACTACCCTGCCCCCTCTAACCACTAGACTACCCTGCCCCCCTCTAACCACTAGACTACCCTGCCCCCCTCTAACCACTAGACTACCCTGCCCCCCTCTAACCACTAGACTACCCTGCCCCCCTCTAACCACTAGACTACCTGCCCCCCGCCCCTCTAACCACTAGACTACCTGCCCCCCCCGCCCCTCTAACCACTAGACTACCTGCCCCCCCCGCCCCTCTAACCACTAGACTACCTGCCCCCCCCGCCCCTCTAACCACTAGACTACCTGCCCCCCCCGCCCCTCTAACCACTAGACTACCTGCCCCCCCGCCCCTCTAACCACTAGACTACCTGCCCCCCCCCCCCTCTAACCACTAGACTACCTGCCCCCCCCCCGCCCCTCTAACCACTAGACTACCTGCCCCCCCGCCCCTCTAACCACTAGACTACCTGCCCCCCGCCCCTCTAACCACTAGACTACCTGCCCCCCCCGCCCCTCTAACCACTAGACTACCTGCCCACCCCCGCCCCTCTAACCACTAGACTACCTGCCCCCCCGCCCCTCTAACCACTAGACTACCTGCCCACCCCCCGCCCCTCTAACCACTAGACTACCTGCCCCCCCCGCCCCTCTAACCACTAGACTACCTGCCCACCCCCCGCCCCTCTAACCACTAGACTACCTGCCCCCCGCCCCTCTAACCACTAGACGACCCTGCCGCCCCTCTAACCACTAGACTACCTGCCCCCTCTAACCACTAGACTACTCTGCCGCCCCTCTAACCACTAGACTACCTGCCCCCTCTAACCACTAGACTACCTGCCCCCCTCTAACCACTAGACTACCCTGCCGCCCCCTCTAACCACTAGACTACCTGCCCCCCCCGCCCCTCTAACCACTAGACTACCTGCCCCCCCCGCCCCTCTAACCACTAGACTACCTGCCCACCCCCCTAACCACTAGACTACCCTGCCGCCCCTCTAACCACTAGACTACCTGCCCCCTCTAACCACTAGACTACCCTGCCGCCCCTCTAACCACTAGACTACCTGCCCCCTCTAACCACTAGACTACCCTGCCCCCCTCTAACCACTAGACTACCCTGCCGCCCCCTCTAACCACTAGACTACCCTGCCGCCCCTCTAACCACTAGACTACTCTGCCGCCCCTCTAACCACTAGACTACCTGCCCCCTCTAACCACTAGACTACCTGCCCCCTCTAACCACTAGACTACCCTGCCCCCCTCTAACCACTAGACTACCCTGCCGCCCCTCTAACCACTAGACTACCCTGCCGCCCCTCTAACCACTAGACTACCCTGCCGCCCCCTCTAACCACTAGACTACCCTGCCCCCTCTAACCACTAGACTACCCTGCCGCCCCTCTAACCACTAGACTACTCTGCCGCCCCTCTAACCACTAGACTACCTGCCCCCCCTCTAACCACTAGACTACCCTGCCGCCCCTCTAACCACTAGACTACCCTGCCGCCCCTCTAACCACTAGACTACTCTGCCGCCCCTCTAACCACTAGACTACTCTGCCGCCCCTCTAACCACTAGACTACTCTGCCGCCCCTCTAACCACTAGACTACTCTGCCGCCCCTCTAACCACTAGACTACCCTGCCGCCCCTCTAACCACTAGACTACTCTGCCGCCCCTCTAACCACTAGACTACCCTGCCGCCCCCTCTAACCACTAGACTACCTGCCCCCCTAACCACTAGACTACCTGCCCCCCCTAACCACTAGACTACCTGCCCCCCTCTAACCACTAGACTACCTGCCCCCCCCTCTAACCACTAGACTACCTGCCCCCCTAACCACTAGACTACCTGCCCACCCCCCGCCCCTCTAACCACTAGACTACCTGCCCCCCCCCCCCTCTAACCACTAGACGACCCTGCCGCCCCTCTAACCACTAGACTACCTGCCCCCTCTAACCACTAGACTACTCTGCCGCCCCTCTAACCACTAGACTACCTGCCCCCTCTAACCACTAGACTACCTGCCCCCTCTAACCACTAGACTACCCTGCCGCCCCCTCTAACCACTAGACTACCCTGCCCCCCCTCTAACCACTAGACTACCCTGCCCCCCCTCTAACCACTAGACTACCCTGCCGCCCCCTCTAACCACTAGACTACCCTGCCGCCCCTCTAACCACTAGACTACTCTGCCGCCCCTCTAACCACTAGACTACCTGCCCCCTCTAACCACTAGACTACCTGCCCCCCTCTAACCACTAGACTACCCTGCCCCCCCTCTAACCACTAGACTACCCTGCCGCCCCTCTAACCACTAGACTACCCTGCCGCCCCTCTAACCACTAGACTACCCTGCCGCCCCCTCTAACCACTAGACTACCCTGCCCCCTCTAACCACTAGACTACCCTGCCGCCCCTCTAACCACTAGACTACTCTGCCGCCCCTCTAACCACTAGACTACCTGCCCCCTCTAACCACTAGACTACCCTGCCGCCCCTCTAACCACTAGACTACTCTGCCGCCCCTCTAACCACTAGACTACCTGCCCCCCCTCTAACCACTAGACTACCCTGCCGCCCCTCTAACCACTAGACTACTCTGCCGCCCCTCTAACCACTAGACTACCTGCCCCCCCTCTAACCACTAAACTACCCTGCCGCCCCTCTAACCACTAGACTACCCTGCCCCCCCTCTAACCACTAGACTACCCTGCCGCCCCTCTAACCACTAGACTACCCTGCCGCCCCTCTAACCACTAGACTACCTGCCCCCCCTCTAACCACTAGACTACCTGCCCCCCTCTAACCACTAGACTACCTGCCCCCCTAACCACTAGACTACCTGCCCCCCCTCTAACCACTAGACTACCTGCCCCCCCCCCAGGGCCATCCCGTAGAGGTTTTAAAGAAGGATTTTTAGGCCTGGAGACAATAGAGACATGGATTGTGTGCCATTCAGAGGGTGAATGGGCAAGACTAAATATTTAAGTGCCTTTCCATGGGATATGGTAGTAGGTGCCAGCCTCACTGGTTTGCAACACTGCTGGGTTTTTCACGCTCAACAAATTCCCCGCATGTATCAAGAATGGTCAACCACCCAAAGGACATCCAGCTAAATTGACGCAACTGTGGGAAGCATTGGAGTCAACATGAGCCAGCGTCCTTGTAGAGTTCACGCCCCGACGAATTGAGGCTGTTCCGAGGTCAAAAGGGGGGGGGGGGTGTAACGCAATATTACGAAGGTGTTCCTAATGTTTTGTACACTCAGTGTCGTTTACTTAGCCTAATATATATTTTGTCATCAAAATAAAAAACATTTCCTCCCTCCCCCTTTCCATCGGCTCACTCTCCCGTCTCGCTCCAGTTGAAGCCAGTCCGGAGACAAAGTAAAAGGCTGCCTTCTCCAAAGTCTAGTAATGTGTTTGTTAACCAGCTGTGTGTACAGGCAACTGTCTCGTGAGCACCGAAGCAGAAAAACGGAGCAGTTGCTATGGCTACTCACTACTCACTCACCGAGCAGGGACAGACAGACGAGCGGCTAATGGAGGATGTTGTTTCTGACGGATATAGAACTGTTGAGGGACCACGACAGTACGGGAAAACAATGTACAGGACAAGAGAGGACAGGAATTCATTTTCACTCCCATGTCAACCTCTACTACACTCTTAGAAAAAAAAGGTGTTCTTTGGTTGTCCCCATTGGATAATCCTTTGAAAACCCCTTTTTGGTTCCAGGTAGAACCCGTTTGGAACCCTTTTTTCTAGGTTCCAGGTAGAACCCGTTTGGAACCCTTTTTTCTAGGTTCCAGGTAGAACCCGTTTGGAAGCTCTTTTTCTAGATTCCAGGTAGAACCCGTTTGGAACCCTTTTTTTCTAGGTTCCAGGTAGAACCCGTTTGGAACCTCTTTTTCTAGGTTCCAGGTAGAACCCGTTTGGAACCCTTTTTTCTAGGTTCCAGGTAGAACCCGTTTGGAACCCTTTTTTCTAGGTTCCAGGTAGAACCCGTTTGGAACCCTTTTTTTCTAGGTTCCAGGTAGAACCCGTTTGGAACCTCTTTTTCTAGGTTCCAGGTAGAACCCGTTTGGAACCTCTTTTTCTAGGTTCCAGGTAGAACCCGTTTGGAACCCTTTTCTCTAGGTTCCAGGTAGAACCCGTTTGGAACCCCTTTTTCTTAGAGTGTAGGTGCATCACAGATGAGCTGCTCTTAGTGCCAAGTGATTTTACCCAACATAGATTTTTCCCCCCTTGATTTTAAAGAAATTAACAGTGTAATTTATATTCCTAAAACAGAAGTTGAAAATGATACTGTTGTCATGGATTTGTGATTTATAGCCCAGTGTCAAAACACCGGTTTTTAAATGACCAAATTCATAATAAATATACTGAAATAGGTTGTGATATTTTTGAAGAACAAAACATGAAGATTACTCCCTATACATACAGTATATATTTATATATAAAAAAGTGACATTTATTCTCTCACATTGATATTGTATAGATTGTATAGATAGATATTGTATCATGATGTTATTTTGGGTGTAGCAGAATGCTTGTGTTTCTAGCTCCACAGTACAGTAATATCTAACAATTCACAACAATACAATACACACACATCTAAAAGTAAAATAATTGAATTAAGAATAATATAATATAAAATATAAATATTAGGATGAGCAATGTCGGAGTGGTATTCACTAAAATACAGTAGAATACAGTATATACATAGCATACAGTATGTATAGGGCAGCAGCCTATAAGGTGCAGGGTTGAGTAACTGCGTTGTAGCCGGCTAGTGATGGCTATTTAACAGTCTGTTGGCCTTGAGATTGAAGCTGTTTTTCAGTCTCTCGGTCCCTGCTTTGATGCACCTAAACTGACCACGCCTTCTGGATGATAGAAGGGTGAACAGGCCAAGTGGTTCGGGTACTGACCTCGCCTTCTGGATGATAGAAGGGTGAACAGGCCAAGTGGTTCGGTTACTGATCTCGCCTTCTGGATGATAGAAGGGTGAACAGGCCAAGTGGTTCGGGTACTGACCTCGCCTTCTGGATGATAGAAGGGTGAACAGGCCAAGTGGTTCGGGTGGTTGATGACCTTGATGATCCTGTGACATCGGGTGCTGTAGGTGCCCTTGAGGGCAAGCAGTGTGTCCCGCGGTGATGAGTTGAGCAGACCGTACCACCCTCTGGAGAGCCCTGTGGTTGTGGGCGATGCAGTCTAATTGTGCTGCTGTCCTGGGGGTCTGTGGAGGTGTGTTTGTGTTTGTGAACAGAGCCCCAGGACCAGCTTGCTTAGGGGACTCTTCTCCAGGTTCATCTCTCTGTGGAGGTGTGTTTGTGTTTGTGAACAGAGCCCCAGGACCAGCTTGCTTAGGGGACTCTTCTCCAGGTTCATCTCTCTGTAGGGTGTGTTTGTGTTTGTGAACAGAGCCCCAGGACCAGCTTGTTTAGGGGACTCTTCTCCAGGTTCATCTCTCTGTAGGGTGTGTTTGTGTTTGTGAACAGAGCCCCAGGACCAGCTTGTTTAGGGGACTCTTCTCCAGGTTCATCTCTCTGTAGGGTGTGTTTGTGTTTGTGAACAGAGCCCCAGGACCAGCTTGTTTAGGGGACTCTTCTCCAGGTTCATCTCTCTGTAGGGTGTGTTTGTGTTTGTGAACAGAGCCCCAGGACCAGCTTGTTTAGGGGACTCTTCTCCAGGTTCATCTCTCTGTAGGGTGTGTTTGTGTTTGTGAACAGAGCCCCAGGACCAGCTTGTTTAGGGGACTCTTCTCCAGGTTCATCTCTCTGTAGGTGATGGCTTTGTTATGGAAGGTTTGGGAATCACTTCCTTTTTGGTGGTTGTAGAATTTAAAGGCTATTTTCTGGATTTTGATAATTAGCGGGTATCGGCCTAATTCTGCTCTGCATGCATTATTTGGTGTTCTGCGTTGTACACAGAGGATATTTTTGCAGAATTCTGCATGCAGAGTCTCAATTTGGTTTTTGTCCCATTTTGTGAAGTCTTGGTTGGTGAGCGGACCCCAGACCTCACAACCATAGAGGGCAATGGGTTCTATGAGTGATTCAAGTATTTTTTAGCCAGATCCTAATTGGTATGTTGAATTTTATGTTCCTTTTGATGGCATAGAATGCCATCAAAAGTGTGCTCTAGGGCAATGGTGTCTAGATGGAATTTGTATTTGTGGTGGTCCTGACGACTGGACCTTTTTTTGGAACACCATTATTTTGGTCTTACTGAGATGTACTGTCAGTGCCCAGGTCTGGCAGAATCTGTGCAGAATATCTAGGTGTTGCTGTAGGCCCTCCTTGGTTGGTGACAGAAGCACCAGATCATCAGCAAACAGCAGACATTTGACTTCGGATTATAGTAGGGTGAGGCCGGGTGCTGCAGACTTTTCTAGTGCCCGTGCCAATTTGTTGATATACATGTTGAAGAGGGTGGGGCTTAAGCTGCATCCCTGTCTCACCCCACGACCCTGTGGGAAGAAACGTGTGTTTTTTTGCCAATTTTAACTTGTTGTTTGTGTACATGGATTTTATAATGTTGTAGAGGAGGATTTTCTGGCTGGCTGACTGGCTGACTGATTGACTGGCTGGCTGACATATTCCACGGATATGAACGCACGAAATTTGTCTCCACTTCTGTGGATTGGTGTCACGTTCTGATCTTAGTTCTTTTAATTAGGTCTTTGTTTTAGTATGGTCAGGGCGTGAGTTGGGTGGGTTGTCTATGTTCGTTTTTCTATGTTGGTTTTTTGAGTTTGGATATGGTTCTCAATCAGAGGCGTTAGTGTCGTTAGTTGTCTCTGATAGAGAATCATACTTAGGCAGCCTGTTTTCCACCTGTGTTTCATGGGTGTTTATTTTCTGTTCTGTGTTTTGTTTCAGGACTGTTCTTTTGTCGTGTATTGATTTTGTTTCAGTATTCATTCTTTATTAAATATTACATAAATATTATTACAATATTACATAAATTACAATGAATACCTACCACGCTGCGCCGTGGTCACCTCTTTCTCCCGACGACAGCCGTTACAATTGGGGTTATCAGTCCTTAGTTCCAAATATTGGGGAAGATGCCAGAGCTAAGGATGATGTTAAAGAGTTTTAGTATAGCCAATTGAAATTTGTTGTCTGTATATTTGATCATTTCATTTATTTGATCATTTCAACACCCCACGTGCCTTTCTGGGTTGGATGGGTTTTATTTTGTCCTGTAGCTCATTCAAGGTAATTGGAGAATCCAGTGGGTTCTGGTCTTTAATAGTTGATTCTAAGATTTGTATTTGGTCCTGTATATGTTTTTGCTCTTTATTCTTTGTTATAGAGCCAAAAAGATTGGAGAAGTGGTTTACCTATACATCTCTATTTTGGATAGATAATTCTTCGTGTTGTTGTTTGTTTAGTGTTTTCCAATTTTCCCAGAAGTGGTTAGAGTCTATGGATTATTCAATTACATTGAGCTGATTTCTGACATGCTGTTCCTTATTTTTCCGTAGTGTATTTCTGTATTGTTTTAGTGATTCACCATAGTGAAGGCATAGACTCAGGTTTTCTGGGTCTATGTTTTTGGATGGACAGGTTTCTCAATTTCGTTCTTAGATTTTTGCATTCTTCATCAATCATTTGTCATTGTTGTTAATTTTCTTTGGTTTTCTATTTGAGATTTTTAGATTTGATAGGGAAGCTGAGAGGTCAAATATACTGTTAAGATTTTCTACTGCCAAGTTTACACCTTCACTATTACAGTGGAACGTTTTACCCAGGAAATTGTCTAAAAGGGATTGAATTTGTTGTTGCCTAATTGTTTTTTGGTAGGTTTCCAAACTGCATTCCTTCCATCTATAGCATTTCTTAATGTTACTCAGTTCCTTTGGCTTTGATGCCTCATGATTGTTCACGTAGACTGTGATTTTTCTGTGGTCTGATCTCTCTCCCTCTCTACATCACAACAGCAGCAACATCCTCAACTCCCTTCCTCCCTCCCTCGCCCCTCCTCATCCTACACCACCACTACACAACCAATAGCCTGATTAAAAAGAGAAACATCTATGAGAGTCATTACTAACAAAGGAATTGTTCTGCTTCAATTGCTGTGTTGTAACTCTCTGGAGTAGCATCCCCCTTCTCCCTTCCTCCTCCTCCTCCTCTCTTTCCCTCCTCACTTCCCTTGTCATCTCCCTTCCTCCTCCTCTCTCTCCTCCTCCTCCTCTCTCTCCTCCTCCATCTCTCTCTCATCGCCTCCCAGGCTGCAGTAATCACAGCTTATGATAAACATACTGCATGTCTGGTCTTCTCAGTCCCTGTCAAATTGAACGCATTTCTCACCCTCTCCACCTCTCTTCCTCCTCCCCCTCTCCTCCTCTCTTCCTCCTCCCCCTCTCCTCCTCTCTTCCTCCTCTCCTCCTCTCTTCCTCTCTTCCTCCTCCCCCTCTCCTCCTCTCTTCCTCCTCCCCCTCTCCTCCTCTCTTCCTCCTCCCCCTCTCCCCTTCTCCTCCTCTCTTCCTCCTCCCCATCTCCTCCTCTCCTCCTCTCTTCCTCCTCCCCCTCCCCCCTCTCCTCCTCTCCTCCTCCTCCTCTCCTACTCTCTTATCCTCCTCCTCCTCCTCCTCCTCCTCCTCCCCCTCCCCTCCCCCTCTCCTCCCCTTCACCTCCCCTTCTCCTCCCCCTCTCCTCCCCTCCTCCTCCCCCTCTCTCCCCTTCTCTCCTCCCCCTCTCCCTCCTCTCCTCCCCTTCTCCTCCCCCTCTCCTCCCCTCTCCTACCCTCCCTCCTTCTCCTCCTCCCCCCCTCTCCCCCCTCCTCCTCTCCTCCCCTCTCCTCCCCTTCTCCTCCCCCTCTCCTCCTCTCTCCTCCCCTCCCCCCCTCTCTCCCCTCTCCTCCCCCTCTCCTACTCTCCTCTCTACCCTGCACCTTAACGTGTATGTGTTTGTGTCAGACAGTCAGCCAGATTCACCTTCATGAATGGGGATGTGTGTGTGTGTGTGTGTGTGTGTGTGTGTGTGTGTGTGTGTGTGTGTGTGTGTGTGTGTGTGTGTGTGTGTGTGTGTGTGTGTGTGTGTGTGTGTGTGTGTGTGTGTGTGTGTGTGTGTGTGTGATGTGTGTGTGTGTGTGTTGATGTGTGCTGATAAACAACAGCAGTGACTAGGCCTGTTCCCCAGAGACACTATCTCACTATCCTCACATCCACTCACCCACTCTGGCAATCAGACATGGTTAGGGCTACGCAGCCCCCCTCACAGAGTTATCTTCATGCCTGAAATCTATTCCCCAAGAAAAAAGAAACAGGACAAGAAGAAAGAGAGCTAAGAGGATTCCGTCTGACTGACTGGTTGACTGGCTGGCTGGCAGACTGGCAGACTGGCTGGCTGGCTGGCTGGCTGGCTGGCTGGCTGGCTGACTGACTGGCTGACTGGCTGGCTGACTGGCTGGCTGGCTGGCTGACTGGCTGACTGGCTGACTGAATGGCTGGCTGGCTGGCTGGCTGGCTGGCTGGCTGACTGGCTGACTGGCTGACTGGCTGGCTGGCTGGCTGGCTGACTGACTGGCTGGCTGGCTGGCTGACTGGCTGACTGAATGGCTGGCTGACTGGCTGACTGACTGGCTGGCTGACTGGCTGGCTGGGCTGACTGGCTGACTGGCTGACTGACTGACTGACTGACTGGCTGACTGGCTGACTGGCTGGCTGGCTGGCTGACTGGCTGACTGAATGGCTGGCTGACTGGCTGGCTGACTGGCTAATTGGCTGACTGATTGGCTGACTTGCTGGCTGACTGACTGGATGGCTGACTGGCTGGCTGGCTGTTTGACTTACTGACTGGCTGGCTGGCTGACTGACTGACTGACTGGCTGACTGATTGACTGGCTGGCTGACTGGCTCATTGACCGACTGGCTGCGCGTGTAAAGCGTGTAAAGGGGGCTTTACTATTCTTAGGTAGTGGAATGACTTGAGCTTCCCTCCAGTTCTGAGGGCAAACACTTTCTAATAGGATGAAATTGAAGATATGGGCGAATAGTGGCAATATCGTCCACTATTATCCTCAGTAATTTTCCATAGACAACAATAATATTTTACCTCTTCCACACTCACTTTACGGACTTCAAAATTACAATTCTTGTCTTTCAAAATATGGTCAGATATACTTGGATGTGAAGTGTCAGTTGTTGGCAGGATATGCATCACTTTTGTGATGAATGAGCAATCTGCTAACTGACCCAGGAACGGTGGGTTAACTGGCCTAGGATCAGTGGGTTAACTGGCCCAGGAACAGTGGGTTAACTGGCCTAGGAACAGTGGGTTAACTGGCCTAGGAACAGTGGGTTAACTGGCCCAGGAACAGTGGGTTAACTGGCCTAGGAACAGTGGGTTAACTGGCCCAGGAACAGTGGGTTAACTGGCCCAGGAACAGTGGGTTAACTGGCCTAGGAACAGTGGGTTAACTGGCCTAGGAACAGTGGGTTAACTGGCCTAGGAACAGTGGGTTAACTGGCCTAGGAACAGTGGGTTAACTGGCCCAGGAACAGTGGGTTAACTGGCCTAGGAACAGTGGGTTAACTGGCCTAGGAACAGTGGGTTAACTGGCCTAGGAACAGTGGGTTAACTGGCCTAGGAACAGTGGGTTAACTGGCCTAGGAACAGTGGGTTAACTGGCCTAGGAACAGTGGGTTAACTGGCCTAGGAACAGTGGGTTAACTGGCCTAGGAACAGTGGGTTAACTGGCCCAGGAACAGTGGGTTAACTGGCCTAGGAACAGTGGGTTAACTGGCCTAGGAACAGTGGGTTAACTGGCCTAGGAACAGTGGGTTAACTGGCCTAGGAACAGTGGGTTAACTGGCCTAGGAACAGTGGGTTAACTGGCCTAGGAACAGTGGGTTAACTGGCCTAGGAACAGTGGGTTAACTGGCCCAGGAACAGTGGGTTAACTGGCCCAGGAACAGTGGGTTAACTGGCCTAGGAACAGTGGGTTAACTGGCCTAGGAACAGTGGGTTAACTGGCCCAGGAACAGTGGGTTAACTGGCCTAGGAACAGTGGGTTAACTGGCCTAGGAACAGTGGGTTAACTGGCCCAGGAACAGTGGGTTAACTGGCCTAGGAACAGTGGGTTAACTGGCCTAGGAACAGTGGGTTAACTGGCCCAGGAACAGTGGGTTAACTGGCCTAGGAACAGTGGGTTAACTGGCCTAGGAACAGTGGGTTAACTGGCCTAGGAACAGTGGGTTAACTGGCCTAGGAACAGTGGGTTAACTGGCCTAGGAACAGTGGGTTAACTGGCCCAGGAACAGTGGGTTAACTGGCCTAGGAACAGTGGGTTAACTGGCCTAGGAACAGTGGGTTAACTGGCCTAGGAACAGTGGGTTAACTGGCTCTAGGAACAGTGGGTTAACTGGCCTAGGAACAGTGGGTTAACTGGCCTAGGAACAGTGGGTTAACTGGCCGAGGAACAGTGGGTTAACTGGCCCAGGAACAGTGGGTTAACTGGCCTAGGAACAGTGGGTTAACTGGCCTAGAAACAGTGGGTTAACTGGCCTAGAAACAGTGGGTTAACTGGCTCAGGAACAGTGGGTTAACTGGCCCAGGAACAGTGGGTTAACTGGCCAGGAACAGTGGGTTAACTGGCCCAGGAACAGTGGGTTAACTGGCCTAGGAACAGTGGGTTAACTGGCCCAGGAACAGTGGGTTAAATGGCCTAAGAACAGTGGGTTAACTGGCATAGGAAGAGTGGGTTAACTGGCCCAGGAACAGTGGGTTAACTGGCTCAGGAACAGTGGGTTAACTGGCCTAGAAACAGGGGGTTAACTGACCCAGGAACAGTGGGTTAACTGGTCTAGGAACAGTGGGTTAACTGGCCTAGGAACAGTGGGTTAACTGGCCCAGGAACAGTGGGTTAACTGGCCTAGGAACAGTGGGTTAACTGGTCTAGGAACAGTGGGTTAACTGGTCTAGGAACAGTGGGTTAACTGGTCTAGGAACAGTGGGTTAACTGGTCTGTTCAGTGGGGAGAATGACAGAACCTTTTTTAATTCCTCATCAATTCACTGGGTTTAACTGGCCCAGGACAGTCATTTTCTTAATTGGTAACATGCTTATTAGTAATAATTTCATAAATGTGTCAAGGAACAGTGGGTTGCTCCTCAGGAACAGTGGGTTAACAGACCAGCAACAGTGGGTTGCTCCTCATTACACACCATAGACCAGCAGCGTCTGGTTGCTCCTCATTACACACCATAGACCAGCAGCGTTAACTGGTTCTCCTCATTACACATAACACAGACCAGCAGCGTCTGGGTTGCTCCTCATTAACACCATAGACCAGCAGCGAACTGGTTGCTCCTCATTTACACCACAGACCAGCAGCGTAACTGGTTGCTCCTCATTACACACCACAGACCAGCAGCGTTGGCCTGGAACAGTGGGTTAACTGGCCAGACCAGCAGCGTTGGTGCTCCTCATTACACACCACAGACCAGCAGCGTGGGTTGCTCCTCATTACTCACCACAGACCAGCAGCGTCTGGGTTAACTCCTCATTACAACACCACAGACCAGCAGCGCCTGGTTGCTCCTCATTACTCACCACAGACCAGCAGCGTCCGGTTGCTCCTCATTACTCACCACAGACCAGCAGCATCTGGTTGCTCCTCATTACACACCACAGACCAGCAGCGGGTTGCTCCTCATTACAACACCAAGACCAGCAGCGTTAACTGGTTGCTTAACTCATTACACACCACAGACCAGCAGCGTTAACTGGTTGCTCCTCATTACAAATCACAGACCAGCAGCGTCTGGTTGCTCCTCATTACACACCACAGACCTCTTATACACTATATTAGTGGGCCTGACCTCTTATATACTATATTAGGCCCAGCCTGACCTCTTATACACATATTAGGCCCAGCCTGACCTCTTATACACTATATTAGGCCCAGCCTGTCCTCTTATACACTATTACCTTTTTCTGACCTCTTATACACTATATTAACCCAGCCTGACCTTTTACACTATTTTCTAGGCCCAGCTAATTAGTAATTTTACACTATATTAGGCCCAGCCTGACTCCTCTTATACACTATATTTGGCCCAGCCTGACCTCTTATACACTATGCAGCCCAGCCTGACCTTTTACACACCATAGCAGCCCGGCCTGACCTCTTGTACACTATACCACAGACCCAGCCTGACCTCTTATACACCAGCAGCGTAGGCCCAGCTGACCTCTTATACACTATATTAGGCCCAGCCTGACCTCTTATACATTACCAGGCCCAGCCTGACCTCTTATACACTATGTTAGACCCAGCCTGACCCTCTTATACACTATATTAGACCCAGCCTGACCTCTTATACACTATATTAGCCCCGCCTGGTTGCTCTTATACACTATAGACCAGCAGCCTGGTTGCCTCTTTACACTATATTAGACCCAGCCTGACCTCTTATACACATATTACCAGCAGCCTGACCTCTCCTCATACACTATATTAGACCAGCAGCCTGACCTCTCATACACTACCACAGACCAACAGCCTGACCTCATTACACACCACAGACCAGAGCCTGGCCTCTTATACACTATAGACCCAGCCTGACCTCTTATACACTACAGCCCAGCCTGGTTGCCTCTTATACACTACCATTAGACCAGCCTGACTCCTCATATACACTATACCAGCAGCCTGACCCTCTTATACACAGACCAGCAGCCTGACTCCTCTTATACACCACAGACCCAGCCTGACCTCTTATACACTAGACCAGCAGGCCCCGGTGACCTCTTATACACTATATTAGGCCCAGCCTGACCTCTTATACACTATATTAGGCCCAGCCTGACCTCTTATACACTACAGACCAGCAGCCTGACCTCTTATACACAGACCAGCCCAGCCTGACCTTTTATACACTATACAGACCCAGCCTGACCCTCTTATACACCACAGACCCAGCCTGACCTCTTATACACTACCCAGACCAGACCTCTTTGTACACTCATTACAGGCCCAGACCAGAGCCTCTTGTACACTATATTAGGCCCAGCCTGAGCTCTTATACACTATATTAGGCCCAGCCTGACCTCTTATACACTATATTACCCAGCCTGACCTCTTATACACTATATTAGGCCCAGCCTGACCTCTTATACACTATATTAGGCCCAGCCTGACCTCTTATACACTATATTAGGCCCAGCCTGACCTCTTATACACTATATTAGGCCCAGCCTGACCTCTTATACACTATATTAGGCCCAGCCTGACCTCTTATACACTATATTAGGCCCAGCCTGACCTCTTATACACTATATTAGGCCCAGCCTGACCTCTTATACACTATATTAGGCCCAGCCTGACCTCTTATACACTATATTAGGCCCAGCCTGACCTCTTATACACTATATTAGGCCCAGCCTGACCTCTTATACACTATATTAGGCCCAGCCTGACCTCTTATACACTATATTAGGCCCAGCCTGACCTCTTATACACTATATTAGGCCCAGCCTGACCTCTTATACACTATATTAGGCCCAGCCTGACCTCTTATACACTATATTAGGCCCAGCCTGACCTCTTATACACTATATTAGGCCCAGCCTGACCTCTTATACACTATATTAGGCCCAGCCTGACCTCTTATACACTATATTAGGCCCAGCCTGACCTCTTATACACTATATTAGGCCCAGCCTGACCTCTTATACACTATATTAGGCCCAGCCTGACCTCTTATACACTATATTAGGCCCAGCCTGACCTCTTATACACTATATTAGGCCCAGCCTGACCTCTTATACACTATATTTGGCCCAGCCTGACCTCTTATACACTATGTTAGGCCCAGCCTGACCTCTTATACACTATATTAGGCCCAGCCTGACCTCTTTATACACTATATTAGGCCCAGCCTGACCTCTTATACACTATATTTGGCCCAGCCTGACCTCTTATACACTATATTAGGCCCAGCCTGACCTCTTGTACACTATATTAGGCCCAGCCTGACCTCTTATACACTATATTAGGCCCAGCCTGACCTCTTATACACTATATTAGGCCCAGCCTGACCTCTTATACACTATATTAGGCCCAGCCTGACCTCTTATACACTATGTTAGGCCCAGCCTGACCTCTTATACACTATATTAGGCCCAGCCTGACCTCTTATACACTATATTAGGCCCAGCCTGACCTCTTATACACTATATTAGGCCCAGCCTGACCTCTTATACACTATATTAGGCCCAGCCTGACCTCTTATATACTATATTAGGCCCAGCCTGACCTCTTATACACTATATTAGGCCCAGCCTGACCTCTTATACACTATATTAGGCCCAGCCTGACCTCTTATACACTATATTTGGCCCAGCCTGACCTCTTATACACTATATTAGGCCCAGCCTGTCCTCTTAAACACTATATTAGGCCCAGCCTGACCTCTTGTACACTATATTAGGCCCAGCCTGACCTCTTATACACTATATTAGGCCCAGCCTGACCTGTTGTACACTATATTAGGCCCAGCCCGACCTCTTGTACACTATATTAGGCCCAGCCTTTGGAACTGTGGTTTTCCTAGATATGGCTACTATATTGTGATCACTACAGCCCATGGATCTGGGTGCTGCTTTACAGCAGATGTCTGCAGCGTTAGTAAAGGTGTGATCAAAACATGATGATGATCTCCTTCCTGTGCTGTTTGTAACTACCCTGGTAGGTTGACTGACAACCTGAACCAGGTTGCAGGCACTGGTTAACGCTTTAAGCTTTTTCTTGAGTTTGGCAGCTTGATGAAAGCCAGTCAATATTTAAATCAACCAGAAAATATACCTCTCTGTTGATATCACATACATTATCAATCATTTCACACATGTTATCCAGATACTGACTGTTCACCGCTGCCTGACTCAGATGGAAGGGGAAGAATTAACCATTAGCTTCGAAGGACCGATTTTCCACACAGCTGGAGGTTATTAGCATTTCCCTGCAAGAAACAACCCACAAGGAAGCCAGCACAGCTAGGGACAGAGCTAGAGCAGACAGAGAGAGACAGAGATAGAGGTACAGAGAGAGAGTTACAGAGAGAGAGACAGCGATAGAGTTACAGAGAGAGAGAGACAGAGATAGAGTTGCAGAGAGAGAGAGACAGAGAGAGAGTTACAGAGAGTTACAGACAGACAGAGAGAGAGAGAGAGAGAGAGAGAGAGAGAGAGAGAGAGAGAGAGAGAGAGAGAGAGAGAGAGAGCTAGAGCAGACAGAGAGAGAGAGAGCTAGAGACAGACAGAGAGAGATAGAGGTACAGAGATAGAGTTACAGAGAGAGAGTTACAGAGAGAGAGACAGAGAGAGAGTTACAGAGAGAGAGAGACAGACAGAGAGACAGACAGACAGACAGACAGACAGACAGACAGACAGACAGACAGACAGACAGACAGACAGACAGACAGACAGATAGACAGACAGACAGATAGAGAGACAGAGACAGAGAGAGAGGGAGAGAGAGAGACAGAGAGAGAGTCAGAGAGAGAGTGAGAGAGAGAGAGGGAGACAGAGAGAAAGAGAAAGATTGTTACTGTTAAAACACTGTATATATATAATATGACATTTGTAATGTCTTTATTGTTTTGAAACTTCTGTATGTGTAATGTTTACTGTTAATTTTTATTGTTTATATCACTTTATATATTCACTTTATATATTATCTACCTCGCTTGCTTTGGCAATGTTAACACATGTTTCCCATACCAATAAAGCCCCTTGAATTGAAATGAATTGAGAGAGAGAAGGTCCGCAGCAACAGGAAGCAGTGATTCCTGATTCCTGAACACAGCCCTGTTACAACACAATGGATACTGAAAAGACGGAACCACAGGCTGACCAGAGATTGGGTCCAGTCCGCTGTAGCTACATCCTGCTGGGCCGGGGATCACCGGGTGGACCCTGTCCGTCCTGCTGGTTCCTATGGTTCCTGACAAAGGGCTATCTCTGACCCACAGTTCCTTCCATTTAGTGTGTATTGTTCAGGATGTTTTGCTCCTCAGGTAAGGAAAGTCAGAAGCAGAGTCAGAGGCACTCAAGTACTGGGGCCGTATCTAGCTTCTCTCTGGCCCTTGTCTGAACCCTGTCTGTCTGAACCCTGTCTGTCTGATCCCTGCCTGTCTGATCCCTGTCTGTCTGAACCCTGTCTGTCTGATCCCCCTGCCTGTCTGATCCCTGCCTGTCTGACCCCTGTCCACCTGAACCCTGTCTGTCTGACCCCAGTCTGACTGACCCCTGTCCACCTGATCCCTGTCTGCCTGACCCTTGTCTGACCCCTGTCCCTCTGACCCCTGTCTGTCTGATCCCTGTTTGTCTGACCCCTGTCCCTCTGACCCCTGTCTGTCTGATCCCTGTCCACCTGAACCCTGTCTGTCTGACCCCAGTCTGACTGACCCCTGTCCACCTGAACCCTGTCCACCTGAACCCTGTCTGTCTGATCCCTGTCTGTCTGATCCCTGTCTGTCTGAACCCTGTCTGTCGGATCCCTGTCTGTCTGACCCCTGTCTGTCTGATCCCTGTCGGTCTGACCCCTGTCCACCTGAACCCTGTCTGTCTGACCCCTGTCTATCTGATCCCTGTGTCTGACCCCCCCTGACCCCTGTGTGTCTGACCCTGTCCCCCTGAACCCCTGTCTGTCTGATCCCTGTCTGTCTGATCCCTGTCTGTCTGAACCCTGTCTGTCGGATCCCTGTCTGTCTGACCCCTGTCTGTCTGATCCCTGTCGGTCTGACCCCAGTCTGACTGATCCCTGTCCACCTGAACCCTGTCTGTCTGACCCCTGTCTATCTGATCCCTGTGTCTGACCCCTGTGTGTCTGACCCCTGTCCCCCTGACCCCTGTCTGTCTGATCCCTGTCCACCTGAACCCTGTCTGTCTGATCCCTGTCTGTCTGATCCCTGTCTGCCTGACTCTTGTCTGACCCCTCACGCCTGTCTACCTGGCCCATATCTACCTGACCCGTGTTAGCCTCACCCCTGTCTACCTGGCCCATATCTACCTGACCCGTGTCAGCCTCACCCCTGTCTACCTGGCCCATATCTACCTGACCCGTGTCAGCCTCACCCCTGTCTACCTGGCCCATATCTACCTGACCCGTGTTCAGCCTCACCCCTGTCTACCTGGCCCATATCTACCTGACCCGTGTCAGCCTCACCCCTGTCTACCTGGCCCATATCTACCTGACCCGTGTCAGCCTCACCCCTGTCTACCTCGCCCATATCTACCTGACCCGTGTCAGCCTCACCCCTGTCTACCTGGCCCATGTCAGCCTCACGCGTGTTTACCTGGCCCATGTCTACCTGACCCGTATAAACCTCACACCTGTCTACCTGGCCCATATCTACCTGACCCATGTCAGCCTCACGTGTCTATCTGGCCCATATCTACCTGACCCGTATAAACCTCACGCCTGTCTATCTGGCCCATATCTACCTGACCCGTATAAACCTCACGCCTGTCTATCTGGCCCATATCTACCTGACCCGTATAAACCTCACGCCTGTCTATCTGGCCCATATCTACCTGACCCGTATAAACCTCACGCCTGTCTATCTGGCCCATATCTACCTGACCCGTATAAACCTCACGCCTGTCTATCTGGCCCCTGGGCTGTGGGCTGGGGTTAAGTTTTGGACGCAACCTCTGCTCTGCCTATCCCACAGTCAGGAGTCAGGACTACCATGGGACAGTCAGAGCCCTAACCCTGGGCCAGTCAGGACTACCATGGGACAGTCAGAGCCCTAACCCTGGGCCAGTCAGGACTACCATGGGACAGTCAGAGCCCTAACCCTGGGCCAGTCAGGACTACCATGGGACAGTCAGAGCCCTAACCCTGGGCCAGTCAGGACTACCATGGGACAGTCAGAGCCCTAACCCTGGGCCAGTCAGGACTACCATGGGACAGTCAGAGCCCTAACCATGGGACAGTCAGGACTACCATGGGACAGTCAGAGCCCTAACCCTGGGCCAGTCAGGACTACCATGGGACAGTCAGAGCCCTAACCCTGGGCCAGTCAGGACTACCATGGGACAGTCAGAGCCCTAACCCTGGACCACTAGTATCAGTCTAGACCAGTGGAGGTTCCTCAGGGGAGGAAAGGGGGGACCTTCCTCCTCAGCGAATATCTTTTATTTTGTTTAAATTGTGGAATATTTAAAAAATGTACCTTTTTTAGATAAAACTATAATAAATATATTCATGTTAGCAAATAATTGATGAAAAACTGTTTTGAAATGCAGTAGCACCACACAGCAGGAGTGTTGGGCCGGTAACCGGAACCCACTGAACCCACTGTTCCCCTGGGCGAGGCAGTTAACCCACTGTTCCCCTGGGCGAGGCAGTTAACCCACTGTTCCCCTGAACAAGGCAGTTAACCCACTGTTCCCCTGAACAAGGCAGTTAACCCACTGTTCCCCTGGGCAAGGCAGTTAACCCACTGTTCCCCTGAGCAAGGCAGTTAACCCACTGTTCCCCTGGGCAAGGCAGTTAACCCACTGTTCCCTTGAACAAGATAGTTAACCCACTGTTCCCTTGAACAAGATAGTTAACCCACTGTTCCCCTGAACAAGATAGTTAACCCACTGTTCCCCTGAACAAGATAGTTAACCCACTGTTCCCCTGGACAAGGCAGTTAACCCACTGTTCCCCTGAGCAAGGCAGTTAACCCACTGTTCCCCTGGGCAAGGCAGTTAACCCACTGTTCCCTTGAACAAGATAGTTAACCCACTGTTCCCTTGAACAAGATAGTTAACCCACTGTTCCCCTGAACAAGGCAGTTAACCCACTGTTCCCCTGAACAAGGCAGCTAACCCACTGTTCCCCTGGACAAGGCAGCTAACCCACTGTTCCCCTGAACAAGGCAGTTAACCCACTGTTCCCCTGAACAAGGCAGCTAACCCACTGTTCCCCTGGACAAGGCAGTTAACCCGCTGTTTCCCGGGCGCCGATGACGTGGATGACGATTAAGGCAGCCCCCCACACCTCTCTGATTCAGAGGGGTTGGGTTGAATGTGGAAGACACATTTCAGTTGAATGCATTCAGCTGTACAACTGACTAGGTATCCCCCTTTCCCTTTCCCATGGTGTAGCCGGAGGACAGCTCGTTTCCGTCCTCCTCTGGGTACATTGACTTCAATTCAAAACCTAGGAGAGTCGTGGTCCCCCCCTTCCATATACCATGTGAAAGCTATGATCCTTTATTGATGTCAACTGTTAAATCCACTTCAATCAGTGTAGATGAATTGGAGGAGACAGGTTAAAGAAGGCCTTGAGACAGTAGAGAATATGGATTATGTATGTGTGCCATTCAGAGGGTGAATGGGCAAGACAAAAGATTGAAGTGCCTTTGAACAAAGTACGTCAACATAAGCCAGCATCCCTGTGGAACGCTTTCGACACCTTGTAGAGTCCATGACCCGACGAAATCAGACTATTCTGAGGGCAAAGGGGGTGCATCTCAATATTAGGAAGGTGTACATACAGTATATATGTTTTATTAAAGGGTTCTTTAATCTCGTCCAAAGAACCAAAAGTGTTTACAAAAGGTTCTATATAGATCCTCAAAGAACCAAAAGTGTTTACAAAAGGTTCTATATAGATCCTCAAAGAACCAAAATGTTCTATATAGAACACCAAAGAACCAAAATGTTCGAAATAGAACACCAAAGAACCAAAAGGTTCTATATAGAACCCCAAAGAACCAAAAGGTTCTATATAGAACAACAAATAACTATTTTATCTAAGAGTGTGGTGAGAATATTATCCCTTGTGAATATGTCCAGCGTGTGCAGTCTAAGGCAAGAAACACTTTTTTAATTAAATGTTTTGTTTTTATATTTAAAAAAAAATGTAACCCCGTTTTCTCCCCAATTTCGTGGTATCCAATTGGTAGTTACAGTCTTGTCTCATTGCTGCAACTCCCGTACGGACTCGGGAGAGGCTTTGGTCTTGAGCCCTGCGTCCTCCGAAACATAACCCAACCAAGCCACATTGCTTCTTGCCACAATACCCGTCCAACCCGGAAGCCAGCCGCACCAATGAGTCAGAGGAAACATCATACTCCTGGCGACTGTGTCAGTATGCACTGCGCCTGGCCACCCTGCCGGCCAAACCCTCCACTAACCCGGACGGCAATGGGCCAATTGTGTGCACCGCCCCATGGGCCTGGACTCAAACCAAGAATCTAGACCTCTGTGCCACTTGGAAGGCCCCATTCTGTGACTTTTTCAAATCAATCACATGCATCACGTAGCCTGGCCCATATATTTTAATAAGGTTTGTATCACAACTAAAGTGGTCAAATAAGTCTAAGTGTAGCCTGTAGACCTAGGACCCCTGGACCAGGGCTGGAGAACCCATAACCCTATAGACCTAGGACCCCTGGGCCAGGGTTGGAAAGCCCATAACCCTATAGACCTAGGACCCCTGGGCCAGGGTTGGAGAACTGTCATAATTTTTTTTTTTTTTTTTTTTTAAACAACTCTAATAAATGCAACAGCTGGATAATGGATGAAGATTCTCCAGCCTGAATTGTAAAACCCATCCATTGGGGCGGCAGGGTAGCCTAGTGGTTAGAGCGTTGGACTAGTAACCGGAAGGTTGCGAGTTCAAACCCCCGAGCTGACAAGGTACAAATCTGTCGTTCTGCCCCTGAACAGGCAGTTAACCCACTGTTCCTAGGCCGTTATTGAAAATAAGAATTTTGCCTGTCTACCCTACCTATACTAACCCTCTCTGTCTACCCTACCTATACTAACCCTCTCTGTCTACCCTACCTATACTAACCCTCTCTGTCTACCCTACCTATACTAACCCTCTCTGTCTACCCTACCTATACTAACCCTCTCTGTCTAACCCTGTCTACCCTACCTATACTAACCCTCTCTGTCTACCCTACCTATACTAACCCTCTCTGTCTACCCTACCTATACTAACCCTCTCTGTCTACCCTACCTATACTAACCCTCTCTGTCTACCCTACCTATACCAACCCTCTCCTCTCTGTAGGGTATTGTGATGTCATTGTGGGGTATTGTGATGTCATTATGGGGTATTGTGATGTCATTGTGGGGTATTGTGATGTCATTATGGGGTATTGTGATGTCATTATGGGGTGTTGTGTGTAGATTGATGAGGAACATTTTTTTAAATACATTTTAGAATAAGGCTGTAATGTAACATAATGTGGAAAAAGTCAATTGGTCTGAATAATTTCTGAAGGCTCTGTATATGGCTGAAAAAGACAGATCCTGAGGTGGCCGGGCATGCGCGTTGGTAGTGTGTGTGAATGTGTGTGTTGAGGGAGGGGAAGACGGTTAGATTTCAAACATCAGCTGCACCATAGTTTTTGATCCCTCTGCCAAGGAGGAAATAGGCCATTAAGATCCCATCTTAGCTGCGTTGCCAAAGTCCTCTGCATATTCCTCAACCTTACATCTTCTTACACTGTGTCAAAACCAGACGGTGGGAGACCGTAACACAATAACACATCTGAAGACAAGGCAGGAGGGAGGGAGAGAGGAGGGGGAGGAGGGAGGGGAGGGGGAGGGAGGGAAGAGGAGGGGAGGAGGGGGGAGGAGGGGGAGGGGGAGAGGAGGGGGAGGGGAGGGGGAGGGAGGAGGGAGGGGGAGGAGGGGGGGGGGGAGGAGGAGGGAGGAGGGAGGGAGGAGGGGGAAGGGAGGGAGGGAGGAGGGGAGGAGGGAGGGGGGGGAGGGGGAGGAGGGGGGGAGGAGAGGAGGGAGGAGAGGAGGGGGGAGGAGAGGAGGGGGAAGAGGGAGGAGGGAGAGAGGAGGGGGAGGAGGGGGAGAGAGGAGGGGGGGGAGGGAGGAGGAGGGGGGAGGGGGGGAGGAGGGGGGGGAGAGGAGGGAAGGGGGAGGGGGAGGAGGAGGGAGGTGGAGGAGGGAGGAGGAGAGGAGTGGGGAGGAGGGAGGAGGAGGAGGGGAGGAGAGGAGGGGGGAGGGGGAGGAGGGGGAAGAGGGAGGAGGGAGAGAGGAGGGGGGAGGAGGAGGGGGAGAGAGGAGGGGGAGGAGGGAGGGAGGAGGGGGAGGAGGGAGGAGGAGGGGGAGGAGGGAGGAGGAGGGGGGGAGAGGAGGGAAGGGGGAGGGGGAGGAGGAGGGAGGTGGGAGGAGGGAGGAGGAGGGGGAGGAGAGGAGTGGGGGAGGAGGGAGGAGGAGGAGGGGAGGAGAGGAGGGGGGAGGGGGAGGGAGAGGAGGGGGAGGAGAGGAGGGGGGAGGAGGGAGGAGGGAGAGAGGATGAGGGAGGAGGAGGGAAGAGGAGGGAGGGGGAGGGGGGAGGAAGGGGGAGGAGGGAGGAGGAGGGGGAGGGAGAGGAGGGGGGGAGGAGGGAGGAGGGAGAGAGGATGAGGGAGGAGGAGGGAGGAGGAGGGAAGAGGAGGGAGGAGGGGGGAGGAGGGAGGAGGGAGAGAGGGATGAGGGAGGAGGAGGGAAGAGGAGGGAGGAGGAGGGAGGAGGGAGGGAAGAGGAGGGAGGAGGAGGGAAGAGGAGGGAGGAGGGGGAGGAGGGAGGAGGGAGAGAGGATGAGGGAGGAGGAGGGAAGAGGAGGGAGGGGGAGGGGGAGGAAGGAAGGAGGAGGGAGGAGAAAGGAGGAGGAGGGAGAGAGGAGAGGGGAGGAGGAAGGAGGTGGGAGGAGAAAGTAGGGAGGAGGGAGGAGAAGAGGAGGAAGGAGGAGGGGGGAGGAATGAGGAGGAGGGAGGAGATAGTGTCTCGATGGCCACCATTTAAAGGGCCTGAAAGCTGTTTTGGGTGGGGGGTTGTCTTGCCAAAGGCCCTGAACACTAGAAGACATTCAGAGAAAGAGGCAGTAGTTGTCAGGTCACTAGGGAGACATCAGACTAAAAAATGATTTACACTTGTGGAAAAAGTGGAGAGAAAAAACCCAATCCTTTTTCCCTCTGAAACATTATACAATTTTGTGAATGGTATGGAGTAATGGCTAGCATATGTGAACGTCGGGGCTCAGCAGAGAACAGAGTAGACGTAGTCAGTTGGGGTCAGGGCTCGGCAGAGAACAGAGTAGACGTAGTCAGTTGGGTTCAGGGCTCGGTAGAGAACAGAGTAGACGTAGTCAGTTGGGGTCGGGGCTCGGCAGAGAACAGTGTAGACGTAGTCAGTTGGGGTCGGGGCTCGCAGAGAACAGTGTAGACGTAGTTGGGGTCAGAGTAGAGAACAGAGTAGACGTAGTCAGTTGGGGAGAACAGAGTAGACGTAGTCAGTTGGGGTCGGGGCTCGGTAGAGAACAGTGTAGACGTAGTCAGTTGGGGTCGGGGCTCGGCAGAGAACAGAGTAGACGTAGTCAGTTGGGGTCGGGGCCGGCAGAGAACAGAGTAGACGTAGTCAGTTGGGGGGCTCGGGAGAACTCGGTCAGAGAACAGAGCTCGGCAGAGAACAGAGTAGTCAGTTGGGGTCGGGGCTCGGCAGAGAACAGAGTAGACGTAGTCAGTTGGGGTCGGGGCTCGGCAGAGAACAGTGTAGACGTAGTCAGTTGGGGTCGGGGCTCGGCAGAGAACAGTGTAGACGTAGTCAGTTGGGGTCGGGGCTCGGCAGAGAACAGTGTAGACGTAGTCAGTTGGGGTCGGGGCTCGGCAGAGAACAGTGTAGACGTAGTCAGTTGGGGTCGGGGCTCGGCAGAGAACAGAGTAGACGTAGTCAGTTGGGGTCGGGGCTCGGCAGAGAACAGAGTAGACGTAGTCAGAGGGTCGGGCAGAGAACAGAGTAGACGTAGTCAGTTGGGGTCGGGGCTCGGCAGAGAACAGAGTAGACGTAGTCAGTTGGGGTCGGGGCTCGGCAGAGAACAGAGTAGACGTAGTCAGTTGGGGTCGGGGCTCGGCAGAGAACAGAGTAGACGTAGTCAGTTGGGGTCGGGGCTCGGCAGAGAACAGAGTAGACGTAGTCAGTTGGGGTCGGGGCTCGGCAGAGAACAGTGTAGACGTAGTCAGTTGGGGTCAGGGCTCGGCAGAGAACAGTGTAGACGTAGTCAGTTGGGGTCGGGGCTCGGCAGAGAACAGTGTAGACGCAGTCAGTTGGGGTCAGGGCTCGGCAGAGAACAGTGTAGACGTAGTCAGTTGGGGTCGGGGCTCGGCAGAGAACAGAGTAGACGTAGTCAGTTGGGGTCGGGGCTCGGCAGAGAACAGAGTAGACGTAGTCAGTTGGGGTCAGGGCTCGGCAGAGAACAGAGTAGACGTAGTCAGTTGGGGTCGGGGCTCGGCAGAGAACAGTGTAGACGCAGTCAGTTGGGGTCGGGGCTCGGCAGAGAACAGAGTAGACGTAGTCAGTTGGGGTCAGGGCTCGGCAGAGAACAGAGTAGACGCAGTCAGTTGGGGTCGGGGCTCGGCAGAGAACAGTGTAGACGTAGTCAGTTGGGGTCGGGGCTCGGCAGAGAACAGAGTAGACGTAGTCAGTTGGGGTCGGGGCTCGGCAGAGAACAGAGTAGACGTAGTCAGTTGGGGTCGGGGCTCGGCAGAGAACAGAGTAGACGTAGTCAGTTGGGGTCGGGGCTCGGCAGAGAACAGTGTAGACGTAGTCAGTTGGGGTCGGGGCTCGGCAGAGAACAGAGTAGACGTAGTCAGTTGGGGTCGGGGCTCGGCAGAGAACAGAGTAGACGTAGTCAGTTGGGGTCGGGGCTCGGCAGAGAACAGTGTAGACGTAGTCAGTTGGGGTCGGGGCTCGGCAGAGAACAGAGTAGACGTAGTCAGTTGGGGTCGGGGCTCGGCAGAGAACAGTGTAGACGTAGTCAGTTGGGGTCGGGGCTCGGCAGAGAACAGAGTAGACGTAGTCAGTTGGGGTCGGGGCTCGGCAGAGAACAGAGTAGACGTAGTCAGTTGGGGTCGGGGCTCGGCAGAGAACAGCGTAGACATAGTCAGTTGGGGTCAGGGCTATCCGCGTAGCCGTAGTCAGTTGGGGTCAGGGCTCGGCAGAGATCCGCTTAGCCGTAGTCGGTCAAGGCTAACCTAATAGTAAGAGCATATCCGTGAACCCTGGTCCTATGAAGGAACCCTGGTCCCATAAAGGAACCCTGGTCCCATGAAGTAACCCTGGTCCTATAAAGGAACCCTGGTCCTACGAAGGAATCCTGATCCTATGAAGGAACCCTGGTCCTATAAAGGAACCCTGGTCCTACGAAGGAACCCTGATCCTATGAAGGAACCCTGGTCCTATGAAGTAACCCTGGTCCTATGAAGGAACCCTGATCCTATGAAGGAACCCTGATCCTATTAAGGAACCCTGGTCCTATTAAGGAACCCTGGTCCTACGAAGGAACCCTGATCCTATGAACGAACCCTGGTCCTTTAAAGGAACCCTGGTCCTACGAAGGAACCCTGGTCCTATGAAGGAACCCTGGTCCTATGAAGTAACCCTGGTCCTACGAAGGAACCCTGGTCCTATGAAGGAACCCCGGTCCTATAAAGGAACCCTGGTCCTATAAAGGAACCCTGGTCCTATGAAGGAACCCCGGTCCTTTAAAGGAAACCTGGTCGTATGAAGTTTGGGGTAAGGGTTAGGGTTCAGGGGATAGGGTTGGGAAGAGGATTGGGTTAAGGGTTAGGGTTCAGGGGATAGGGTTGGGAAGAGGATTGGGGTAAGGGTTATGGTTCAGGGGATAGGGTTGGGAAGAGGATTGGGGTAAGGATTAGGGTTCAGGGGGTAGGGTTGGGAAGAGGATTGGGTTAAGGGTTAGGGTTCAGGGGGTAGGGTTGGGAAGAGGATTGGGGTAAGGGTTAGGGTTCAGGGGGTAGGGTTGGGAAGAGGATTGGGGTAAGGGTTAGGGTTCAGGGGGTAGGGTTGGGAAGAGGATTGGGGTAAGGGTTAGGGTTCAGGGGATAGGGTTGGGAAGAGGATTGGGGTAAGGATTAGGGTTCAGGGGTTAGGGTTGGGAAGAGGATTGGGTTAAGGGTTAGGGTTTAGGGGGTAGGTTTGGGAAGAGGATTGGGTTAAGGGTTAGGGTTCAGGGGATAGGGTTGGGAAGAGGATTGGGGTAAGGGTTAGGGTTTAGGGGGTAGGGTTGGGAAGAGGATTGGGGTAAGGGTTAGGGTTTAGGGTTTAGGGGTAGGGTTGGGAAGTGGATTGGGGTAAGGGTTTGGGTTTAGGGGGTAGGGTTGGGAAGAGGTTTGGGGTAAGGGTTTGGGTTTAGGGGGTAGGGTTGGGAAGAGGATTGGGGTAAGGGTTTAGGGGGTAGGGTTGGGAAGAGGATTGGGTTAAGGGTTTAGGGGGTAGGGTTGGGAAGAGGATTGGGTTAAGGGTTTGGGTTTAGGGGGATACAGGGAACCTGGAAGGTACAGGAGTGTTGAGGTTTTTGAATGAGATGACGATGTCTGCATGTTGTATGATAAATGTATAGCTACTTGGCTAATGTTACTTACTCAGCTAGCTTGTTAAATAGCGATTGACCCCCAAAAATATGCATGATACTTTCTAGCTAACAACGCTACCGGGAAGACAGAGAACACTTAAAGTAGAGGGTACTAGCTAACAACGCTACCGGGAAGACAGAGAACACTTAAAGTAGAGGGTACTAGCTAACAACGCTACCGGGAAGACAGAGAACACTTAAAGTAGAGGGTACTAGCTAACAAAGCTACCGGGAAGACAGAGAACACTTAAAGTAGAGGGTTCTAGCTAACAAAGCTACCGGGAAGACAGAGAACACTTAAAGTAGAGGGTACTAGCTAACAACGCTACCGGGAAGACAGAGAACACTTAAAGTAGAGGGTACTAGCTAACAACGCTACCGGGAAGACAGAGAACACTTAAAGTAGAGGGTACTAGCTAACAACGCTACCGGGAAGACAGAGAACACTTAAAGTAGAGGGTACTAGCTAACAAAGCTACCGGGAAGACAGAGAACACTTAAAGTAGAGGGTACTAGCTAACAAAGCTACCGGGAAGACAGAGAACACTTAAAGTAGAGGGTACTAGCTAACAACGCTACCGGGAAGACAGAGAACACTTAAAGTAGAGGGTTCTAGCTAACAAAGCTACCGGGAAGACAGAGAACACTTAAAGTAGAGGGTACTAGCTAACAACGCTACCGGGAAGACAGAGAACACTTAAAGTAGAGGGTACTAGCTAACAACGCTACCGGGAAGACAGAGAACACTTAAAGTAGAGGGTACTAGCTAACAACGCTACCGGGAAGACAGAGAACACTTAAAGTAGAGGGTTCTAGCTAACAAAGCTACCGGGAAGACAGAGAACACTTAAAGTAGAGGGTTCTAGCTAACAACGCTACCGGGAAGACAGAGAACACTTAAAGTAGAGGGTTCTAGCTAACAAAGCTACCGGGAAGACAGAGAACACTTAAAGTAGAGGGTTCTAGCTAACAAAGCTACCGGGAAGACAGAGAACACTTAAAGTAGAGGGTTCTAGCTAACAACGCTACCGGGAAGACAGAGAACACTTAAAGTAGAGGGTACTAGCTAACAACGCTACCGGGAAGACAGAGAACACTTAAAGTAGAGGGTACTAGCTAACAAAGCTACCGGGAAGACAGAGAACACTTAAAGTAGAGGGTTCTAGCTAACAACGCTACCGGGAAGACAGAGAACACTTAAAGTAGAGGGTTCTAGCTAACAAAGCTACCGGGAAGACAGAGAACACTTAAAGTAGAGGGTTCTAGCTAACAACGCTACCGGGAAGACAGAGAACACTTAAAGTAGAGGGTACTAGCTAACAAAGCTACCGGGGAGACAGAGAACACTTAAAGTAGAGGGTTCTAGCTAACAAAGCTACCGGGAAGACAGAGAACACTTAAAGTAGAGGGTTCTAGCTAACAACGCTACCGGGAAGACAGAGAACACTTAAAGTAGAGGGTACTAGCTAACAAAGCTACCGGGGAGACAGAGAACACTTAAAGTAGAGGGTACTAGCTAACAACGCTACCGGGAAGACAGAGAACACTTAAAGTAGAGGGTTCTAGCTAACAAAGCTACCGGGAAGACAGAGAACACTTAAAGTAGAGGGTTCTAGCTAACAACGCTACCGGGAAGACAGAGAACACTTAAAGTAGAGGGTACTAGCTAACAACGCTACCGGGAAGACAGAGAACACTTAAAGTAGAGGGTACTAGCTAACAAAGCTACCGGGAAGACAGAGAACACTTAAAGTAGAGGGTTCTAGCTAACAAAGCTACCGGGAAGACAGAGAACACTTAAAGTAGAGGGTACTAGCTAACAAAGCTACCGGGGAGACAGAGAACACTTAAAGTAGAGGGTGCTAGCTAGCACATAAGGCAGTACTAGATGACAACAGATTAAGACAATGTCTACTTATCACTCCTGAAGATGTCAGTAGTCCTAGAATGAAGCTCCCAATTTATGAATCGTCCCTCCTGATAATAAATGACGCTGACAGTTTATCTCAGAAGCAGGCACCTGCTGATCGTTAGACAACACAATCATTCTTCTCTACGCAGCACCTCAACTCCCTTTGTCCCTCCACAGAGTCTGTAACACTAAGGTGGTGTGGCAAATAGCATCCTACGCCCAACATAATGCACTATTGTATCCCTATATAATGCAATATTGTATTCCATATATTATGCACTATTTATTTTTATATAATGCACTATTTTATTCCCTATATAATGCACTATTGTATTCCCTATATTATGCACTATTTTATTCCCTATATAATGCACTATTGTATTCCCTATATTATGCACTATTTTATTCCCTATATAATGCACTATTGTATTCCCTATATTATGCACTATTTTATTCCCTATATTATGCACTCTTGTATTCCCTATATTATGCACTATTTTATTCCCTATATAATGGACTATATAATTCACTATTGTATTCCCTATATAATGCACTATATAATGCACTATTTTATTCCCTATATAATCTACTATTGTATTCCCTATATTATGCACTATTTTATTCCCTATATAATTCACTATTTATTCCCTATATAATGCACTATATAATGCACTATTTTACTCCCTATATAATGCACTATGTATTACCAGAGCCATTTGGAATGCAGCCATGGTCAAAGCAGAAAGTGCCTATTGAAATCACAATCCAATTTAATCCAGGTCCAGGAGAATTGCATATGAACAAATACACCGCCGCTTGGCTTTATGAGGCTGCTAGCTAGTGGATGTAGATGCTGCCACGTTGAATTCATTCTGGGTTCAACAAATATCTGGAGTATATTATCACTGCTATGCTGCTGCACTTAACCAATTTATATTCACAGTTTTACATTGGCACAGATCCCTGTATATACCAAATATACTAGTTAAACACTATCAGTAGTCTCAATCTCTCTCTCTCTCTCTCTCTCTCTCTCTCTCTCTCTCTCTCTCTCTCTCTCTCTCTCTCTCTCTCTCTCTCTCTCTCTCTCACACTCTCTCTCTCCTCCTCTCCTTCTCTCTCCAGCATCTATCTCTCTCTCTCTCTCTCTCTCTCTCTCTCTCTCTCTCTCTCTCTCTCTCTCTCTCTCTCTCTCTCTCTCTCTCTCTCACACACACACTCTCTCCTCCCTCCCCATCGATCTCCATCTCACACTTTCCCTCTCTCTCCGCAAACTCCCTCTCCCTCCCCCTTCTCTCGCTCTCTCTCTTCAATTCAAAGGGCTTTATTGGCATGGGAAACATACCGTATGTATACATTGCTAAAGCAAGTGGAATAGGCAATAAATAAAAGACAAATAAACAAGGGAAACAAACTAATATTTTACACAAAATATTTCAAAGAATATAGACATTTCAACTATTTATATTACTGGCTATGTACAGTGTTGTAACAATGTGCAAATAGTTTAAGTATGAAAGGGAAACCAATAAACATAAATATGGGTTTTTATTTACAATGGTGTTTGTTCTTCACTGGTTGACCTTTTCTTGTGGCAACAGGTCACAAATATTGCTGCTGTGATGGCACACTGTGGTATTTCACCCAGTAGATAGGGGGGTTTATCAGGATTTTATTTGTTTTCAAATTCTTTGTGGGGTCTGTGTAATCTGAGGGAAATATGTCTCTCTAATATGGTCAAACATTGGGCGGGAGGTTAGGAAGTGCAGCTCAGTTTCCACCTCATTTGGTGGGCAGTGGGCACATAGCCTGTCTTCTCTTGAGAGCCATGTCTGCCTATGACGAGCTCTCTCAACAGAGAGTCAAAGCTTTTCTTTATTTTGGGTCAGTCACAGTGGTCAGGTATTCTGCTACGGTGTACTCTCTGTTTAGGGCCAAAACAAAGATAATTATTTGACATGTTGGAAAGCATGAAGAAAAAAACGGAACAAACTGGAATGTTTCCAACATGTTGCTTGTGGGGACTGTTTGTGTTTGTGAGTCCCAGTACCAGCTGGCTAAGGGGACTCTACTCCATTTGACTTCAGAGTCTAGTAAGTTGAGGCCGGGTGTTTCCGAGTGTTCTAGAGCCCTACCTAACCAATTTGTTGATGTACATTTTAAAGAGGATTGGGCACAAACCGCATCCCTGTCTCACACCACAACTCTGAAGAGAGAAATACGTGTTTTTTTGCCATTTTTAACCACACACTAGTTGTTTGTGTACATGGAATTGATAATTCCCCCCAACAACGCTCTCCATTATATTTAGATAGCAGACCCTCATGCCAAAAAGAGTCAAACCCCCTCTCTCGCTCTCTAGTCTTTCTGTCTCTCTCAGCCGGTGAGTAGGATTCACTGTCCAACACTGACCCTTCAGCCAGTGAGTAGGATTCACTGTCCAACACTGACCCTTCAGCTGGGGAGTAGGATTCACTGTCCAACACTGACCCCTCAGCTGGGGAGTAGGATTCACTGTCCAACACTGACCCTTCAGCCGGTGAGTAGGATTCACTGTCCAACACTGACCCTTCAGCTGGGGAGTAGGATTCACTGTCCAACACTGACCCTTCAGCTGGGGAGTAGGATTCACTGTCCAACACTGACCCTTCAGCCAGTGAGTAGGATTCACTGTCCAACACTGACCCTTCAGCTGGGGAGTAGGATTCACTGTCCAACACTGACCCTTCAGCTGGGGAGTAGGATTCACTGTCCAACACTGACCCTTCAGCCAGTGAGTAGGATTCACTGTCCAACACTGACCCTTCAGCTGGGGAGTAGGATTCACTGTCCAACACTGACCCTTCAGCCAGTGAGTAGGATTCACTGTCCAACACTGACCCTTCAGCCAGTGAGTAGGATTCACTGTCCAACACTGACCCTTCAGCCAGTGAGTAGGATTCACTGTCCAACACTGACCCTTCAGCTGGGGAGTAGGATTCACTGTCCAACACTGACCCTTCAGCCAGTGAGTAGGATTCACTGTCCAACACTGACCCTTCAGCTGGGGAGTAGGATTCACTGTCCAACACTGACCCTTCAGCCAGTGAGTAGGATTCACTGTCCAACACTGACCCTTCAGCCAGTGAGTAGGATTCACTGTCCAACACTGACCCTTCAGCCAGTGAGTAGGATTCACTGTCCAACACTGACCCTTCAGCTGGGGAGTAGGATTCACTGTCCAACACTGACCCTTCAGCTGGGGAGTAGGATTCACTGTCCAACACTGACCCTTCAGCCAGTGAGTAGGATTCACTGTCCAACACTGACCCTTCAGCCAGTGAGTAGGATTCACTGTCCAACACTGACCCTTCAGCTGGGGAGTAGGATTCACTGTCCAACACTGACCCTTCTGCCAGTGAGTAGGATTCACTGTCCAACACTGACCCTTCAGCTGGGGAGTAGGATTCACTGTCCAACACTGACCCTTCAGCCAGTGAGTAGGATTCACTGTCCAACACTGACCCTTCAGCCGGTGAGTAGGATTCACTGTCCAACACTGACCCTTCAGCTGGGGAGTAGGATTCACTGTCCAACACTGACCCTTCAGCCAGTGAGTAGGATTCACTGTCCAACACTGACCCTTCAGCCAGTGAGTAGGATTCACTGTCCAACACTGACCCTTCAGCTGGTGAGTAGGATTCACTGTCCAACACTGACCCTTCAGCCAGTGAGTAGGATTCACTGTCCAACACTGACCCTTCAGCCAGTGAGTAGGATTCACTGTCCAACACTGACCCTTCAGCCGGTGAGTAGGATTCACTGTCCAACACTGACCCTTCAGCTGGGGAGTAGGATTCACTGTCCAACACTGACCCTTCAGCCAGTGAGTAGGATTCACTGTCCAACACTGACCCTTCAGCCAGTGAGTAGGATTCACTGTCCAACACTGACCCTTCAGCCAGTGAGTAGGATTCACTGTCCAACACTGACCCTTCAGCCGGTGAGTAATATTCACTGTCCAACACTGACCCTTCAGCCAGTGAGTAGGATTCACTGTCCAACACTGACCCTTCAGCTGGGGAGTAGGATTCACTGTCCAACACTGACCCTTCAGCTGGGGAGTAGGATTCACTGTCCAACACTGACCCTTCAGCCAGTGAGTAGGATTCACTGTCCAACACTGACCCTTCAGCTGGTGAGTAGGATTCACTGTCCAACACTGACCCTTCAGCTGGGGAGTAGGATTCACTGTCCAACACTGACCCTTCAGCTGGGGAGTAGGATTCACTGTCCAACACTGACCCTTCAGCTGGGGAGTAGGATTCACTGTCCAACACTGACCCTTCAGCTGGGGAGTAGGATTCACTGTCCAACACTGACCCTTCAGCTGGGGAGTAGGATTCACTGTCCAACACTGACCCTTCAGCTGGGGAGTAGGATTCACTGTCCAACACTGACCCTTCAGCTGGGGAGTAGGATTCACTGTCCAACACTGACCCTTCAGCCAGTGAGTAGGATTCACTGTCCAACACTGACCCTTCAGCTGGGGAGTAGGATTCACTGTCCAACACTGACCCTTCAGCTGGGGAGTAGGATTCACTGTCCAACACTGACCCTTCAGCTGGGGAGTAGGATTCACTGTCCAACACTGACCCTTCAGCTGGGGAGTAGGATTCACTGTCCAACACTGACCCTTCAGCTGGGGAGTAGGATTCACTGTCCAACACTGACCCTTCAGCCAGTGAGTAGGATTCACTGTCCAACACTGACCCTTCAGCTGGTGAGTAGGATTCACTGTCCAACACTGACCCTTCAGCCGGTGAGTAGGATTCACTGTCCAACACTGACCCTTCAGCTGGGGAGTAGGATTCACTGTCCAACACTGACCCTTCAGCCAGTGAGTAGGATTCACTGTCCAACACTGACCCTTCAGCCAGTGAGTAGGATTCACTGTCCAACACTGACCCTTCAGCTGGGGAGTAGGATTCACTGTCCAACACTGACCCTTCAGCTGGTGAGTAGGATTCACTGTCCAACACTGACCCTTCAGCTGGGGAGTAGGATTCACTGTCCAACACTGACCCTTCAGCTGTGGAGTAGGATTCACTGTCCAACACTGACCCTTCAGCCAGTGAGTAGGATTCACTGTCCAACACTGACCCTTCAGCCAGTGAGTAGGATTCACTGTCCAACACTGACCCTTCAGCTGGGGAGTAGGATTCACTGTCCAACACTGACCCTTCAGCTGGGGAGTAGGATTCACTGTCCAACACTGACCCTTCAGCTGGGGAGTAGGATTCACTGTCCAACACTGACCCTCAGCCAGTGAGTAGGATTCACTGTCCAACACTGACCCTTCAGCTGGGGAGTAGGATTCACTGTCCAACACTGACCCTTCAGCTGGGGAGTAGGATTCACTGTCCAACACTGACCCTTCAGCTGGGGAGTAGGATTCACTGTCCAACACTGACCCTTCAGCTGGGGAGTAGGATTCACTGTCCAACACTGACCCTTCAGCTGGGGAGTAGGATTCACTGTCCAACACTGACCCTCAGCCAGTGAGTAGGATTCACTGTCCAACACTGACCCTTCAGCTGGGGAGTAGGATTCACTGTCCAACACTGACCCTTCAGCCAGTGAGTAGGATTCACTGTCCAACACTGACCCTTCAGCCGGGAGTAGGATTCACTGTCCAACACTGACCCTTCAGCTGGGGAGTTCACTGTCCAACACTGACCCTTCAGCCGGTGAGTAGGATTCACTGTCCAACACTGACCCTTCAGCCAGTGAGTAGGATTCACTGTCCAACACTGACCCTTCAGCCAGTGAGTAATATTCACTGTCCAACACTGACCCTTCAGCTGGGGAGTAGGATTCACTGTCCAACACTGACCCTTCAGCTGGGGAGTAGGATTCACTGTCCAACACTGACCCTTCAGCTGGGGAGTAGGATTCACTGTCCAACACTGACCCTTCAGCCGGTGAGTAATATTCACTGTCCAACACTGACCCTTCAGCCAGTGAGTAGGATTCACTGTCCAACACTGACCCTTCAGCCGGTGAGTAGGATTCACTGTCCAACACTGACCCTTCAGCTGGGGAGTAGGATTCACTGTCCAACACTGACCCTTCAGCCAGTGAGTAGGATTCACTGTCCAACACTGACCCTTCAGCCGGGGAGTAGGATTCACTGTCCAACACTGACCCTTCAGCCAGTGAGTAGGATTCACTGTCCAACACTGACCCTTCAGCCAGTGAGTAGGATTCACTGTCCAACACTGACCCTTCAGCCAGTGAGTAGGATTCACTGTCCAACACTGACCCTTCAGCCAGTGAGTAGGATTCACTGTCCAACACTGACCCTTCAGCTGGGGAGTAGGATTCACTGTCCAACACTGACCCTTCAGCTGGGGAGTAGGATTCACTGTCCAACACTGACCCTTCAGCCAGTGAGTAGGATTCACTGTCCAACACTGACCCTTCAGCTGGGGAGTAGGATTCACTGTCCAACACTGACCCTTCAGCTGGGGAGTAGGATTCACTGTCCAACACTGACCCTTCAGCCGGTGAGTAATATTCACTGTCCAACACTGACCCTTCAGCCAGTGAGTAGGATTCACTGTCCAACACTGACCCTTCAGCCAGTGAGTAGGATTCACTGTCCAACACTGACCCTTCAGCTGGGGAGTAGGATTCACTGTCCAACACTGACCCTTCAGCTGGGGAGTAGGATTCACTGTCCAACACTGACCCTTCAGCCAGTGAGTAGGATTCACTGTCCAACACTGACCCTTCAGCCAGTGAGTAGGATTCACTGTCCAACACTGACCCTTCAGCTGGGGAGTAGGATTCACTGTCCAACACTGACCCTTCAGCTGGGGAGTAGGATTCACTGTCCAACACTGACCCTTCAGCTGGGGAGTAGGATTCACTGTCCAACACTGACCCTTCAGCTGGGGAGTAGGATTCACTGTCCAACACTGACCCTTCAGCCAGTGAGTAGGATTCACTGTCCAACACTGACCCTTCAGCTGGTGAGTAGGATTCACTGTCCAACACTGACCCTTCAGCCAGTGAGTAGGATTCACTGTCCAACACTGACCCTTCAGCTGGGGAGTAGGATTCACTGTCCAACACTGACCCTTCAGCTGGGGAGTAGGATTCACTGTCCAACACTGACCCTTCAGCCAGTGAGTAGGATTCACTGTCCAACACTGACCCTTCAGCCAGTGAGTAGGATTCACTGTCCAACACTGACCCTTCAGCCAGTGAGTAGGATTCACTGTCCAACACTGACCCTTCAGCCGGTGAGTAATATTCACTGTCCAACACTGACCCTTCAGCCGGTGAGTAATATTCACTGTCCAACACTGACCCTTCAGCCAGTGAGTAGGATTCACTGTCCAACACTGACCCTTCAGCCGGTGAGTAATATTCACTGTCCAACACTGACCCTTCAGCCGGTGAGTAATATTCACTGTCCAACACTGACCCTTCAGCCGGTGAGTAATATTCACTGTCCAACACTGACCCTTCAGCCAGTGAGTAATATTCACTGTCCAACACTGACCCTTCAGCCGGTGAGTAATATTCACTGTCCAACACTGACCCTTCAGCCAGTGAGTAGGATTCACTGTCCAACACTGACCCTTCAGCTGGGGAGTAGGATTCACTGTCCAACACTGACCCTTCAGCCAGTGAGTAGGATTCACTGTCCAACACTGACCCTTCAGCTGGGGAGTAGGATTCACTGTCCAACACTGACCCTTCAGCTGGTGAGTAGGATTCACTGTCCAACACTGACCCTTCAGCTGGGGAGTAGGATTCACTGTCCAACACTGACCCTTCAGCCAGTTAGTAGGATTCACTGTCCAACACTGACCCTTCAGCTGGGGAGTAGGATTCACTGTCCAACACTGACCCTTCAGCCAGTGAGTAGGATTCACTGTCCAACACTGACCCTTCAGCCAGTGAGTAGGATTCACTGTCCAACACTGACCCTTCAGCTGGGGAGTAGGATTCACTGTCCAACACTGACCCTTCAGCTGGGGAGTAGGATTCACTGTCCAACACTGACCCTTCAGCCAGTGAGTAGGATTCACTGTCCAACACTGACCCTTCAGCCAGTGAGTAGGATTCACTGTCCAACACTGACCCTTCAGCTGGGGAGTAGGATTCACTGTCCAACACTGACCCTTCAGCTGGTGAGTAGGATTCACTGTCCAACACTGACCCTTCAGCCAGTGAGTAGGATTCACTGTCCAACACTGACCCTTCAGCCGGTGAGTAATATTCACTGTCCAACACTGACCCTTCAGCCGGTGAGTAATATTCACTGTCCAACACTGACCCTTCAGCCAGTGAGTAGGATTCACTGTCCAACACTGACCCTTCAGCCGGTGAGTAATATTCACTGTCCAACACTGACCCTTCAGCCGGTGAGTAATATTCACTGTCCAACACTGACCCTTCAGCCGGTGAGTAATATTCACTGTCCAACACTGACCCTTCAGCCAGTGAGTAATATTCACTGTCCAACACTGACCCTTCAGCCGGTGAGTAATATTCACTGTCCAACACTGACCCTTCAGCCAGTGAGTAGGATTCACTGTCCAACACTGACCCTTCAGCTGGGGAGTAGGATTCACTGTCCAACACTGACCCTTCAGCCAGTGAGTAGGATTCACTGTCCAACACTGACCCTTCAGCTGGGGAGTAGGATTCACTGTCCAACACTGACCCTTCAGCTGGTGAGTAGGATTCACTGTCCAACACTGACCCTTCAGCTGGGGAGTAGGATTCACTGTCCAACACTGACCCTTCAGCCAGTGAGTAGGATTCACTGTCCAACACTGACCCTTCAGCTGGGGAGTAGGATTCACTGTCCAACACTGACCCTTCAGCCAGTGAGTAGGATTCACTGTCCAACACTGACCCTTCAGCCAGTGAGTAGGATTCACTGTCCAACACTGACCCTTCAGCCGGGGAGTAGGATTCACTGTCCAACACTGACCCTTCAGCTGGGGAGTAGGATTCACTGTCCAACACTGACCCTTCAGCCAGTGAGTAGGATTCACTGTCCAACACTGACCCTTCAGCCAGTGAGTAGGATTCACTGTCCAACACTGACCCTTCAGCTGGTGAGTAGGATTCACTGTCCAACACTGACCCTTCAGCCAGTGAGTAGGATTCACTGTCCAACACTGACCCTTCAGCCAGTGAGTAGGATTCACTGTCCAACACTGACCCTTCAGCCGGTGAGTAGGATTCACTGTCCAACACTGACCCTTCAGCTGGGGAGTAGGATTCACTGTCCAACACTGACCCTTCAGCTGGGGAGTAGGATTCACTGTCCAACACTGACCCTTCAGCTGGGGAGTAGGATTCACTGTCCAACACTGACCCTTCAGCTGGTGAGTAGGATTCACTGTCCAACACTGACCCTTCAGCTGGTGAGTAATATTCACTGTCCAACACTGACCCTTCAGCTGGGGAGTAGGATTCACTGTCCAACACTGACCCTTCAGCTGGTGAGTAGGATTCACTGTCCAACACTGACCCTTCAGCTGGGGAGTAGGATTCACTGTCCAACACTGACCCTTCAGCTGGGGAGTAGGATTCACTGTCCAACACTGACCCTTCAGCTGGGGAGTAGGATTCACTGTCCAACACTGACCCTTCAGCCAGTGAGTAGGATTCACTGTCCAACACTGACCCTTCAGCCGGTGAGTAGGATTCACTGTCCAACACTGACCCTTCAGCCAGTGAGTAGGATTCACTGTCCAACACTGACCCTTCAGCCCGTGTGTAGGATTCACTGTCCAACACTGACCCTTCAGCCAGTGAGTAGGATTCACTGTCCAACACTGACCCTTCAGCCAGTGAGTAGGATTCACTGTCCAACACTGACCCTTCAGCCAGTGAGTAGGATTCACTGTCCAACACTGACCCTTCAGCCAGTGAGTAGGATTCACTGTCCAACACTGACCCTTCAGCCAGTGAGTAGGATTCACTGTCCAACACTGACCCTTCAGCTGGGGAGTAGGATTCACTGTCCAACACTGACCCTTCAGCTGGGGAGTAGGATTCACTGTCCAACACTGACCCTTCAGCTGGGGAGTAGGATTCACTGTCCAACACTGACCCTTCAGCCAGTGAGTAGGATTCACTGTCCAACACTGACCCTTCAGCTGGGGAGTAGGATTCACTGTCCAACACTGACCCTTCAGCCAGTGAGTAGGATTCACTGTCCAACACTGACCCTTCAGCTGGGGAGTAGGATTCACTGTCCAACACTGACCCTTCAGCCAGTGAGTAGGATTCACTGTCCAACACTGACCCTTCAGCCAGTGAGTAGGATTCACTGTCCAACACTGACCCTTCAGCTGGGGAGTAGGATTCACTGTCCAACACTGACCCTTCAGCCAGTGAGTAGGATTCACTGTCCAACACTGACCCTTCAGCTGGGGAGTAGGATTCACTGTCCAACACTGACCCTTCAGCCAGTGAGTAGGATTCACTGTCCAACACTGACCCTTCAGCCAGTGAGTAGGATTCACTGTCCAACACTGACCCTTCAGCCAGTGAGTAGGATTCACTGTCCAACACTGACCCTTCAGCCAGTGAGTAGGATTCACTGTCCAACACTGACCCTTCAGCTGGGGAGTAGGATTCACTGTCCAACACTGACCCTTCAGCTGGGGAGTAGGATTCACTGTCCAACACTGACCCTTCAGCCAGTGAGTAGGATTCACTGTCCAACACTGACCCTTCAGCCAGTGAGTAGGATTCACTGTCCAACACTGACCCTTCAGCCAGTGAGTAGGATTCACTGTCCAACACTGACCCTTCAGCCAGTGAGTAGGATTCACTGTCCAACACTGACCCTTCAGCCAGTGAGTAGGATTCACTGTCCAACACTGACCCTTCAGCCAGTGAGTAATATTCACTGTCCAACACTGACCCTTCAGCCAGTGAGTAGGATTCACTGTCCAACACTGACCCTTCAGCCAGTGAGTAATATTCACTGTCCAACACTGACCCTTCAGCCGGTGAGTAGGATTCACTGTCCAACACTGACCCTTCAGCTGGGGAGTAGGATTCACTGTCCAACACTGACCCTTCAGCCAGTGAGTAGGATTCACTGTCCAACACTGACCCTTCAGCTGGGGAGTAGGATTCACTGTCCAACACTGACCCTTCAGCCGGTGAGTAGGATTCACTGTCCAACACTGACCCTTCAGCCAGTGAGTAGGATTCACTGTCCAACACTGACCCTTCAGCTGGGGAGTAGGATTCACTGTCCAACACTGACCCTTCAGCCAGTGAGTAGGATTCACTGTCCAACACTGACCCTTCAGCCAGTGAGTAGGATTCACTGTCCAACACTGACCCTTCAGCCAGTGAGTAGGATTCACTGTCCAACACTGACCCTTCAGCCGGGGAGTAGGATTCACTGTCCAACACTGACCCTTCAGCTGGGGAGTAGGATTCACTGTCCAACACTGACCCTTCAGCCGGGGAGTAGGATTCACTGTCCAACACTGACCCTTCAGCCAGTGAGTAGGATTCACTGTCCAACACTGACCCTTCAGCTGGGGAGTAGGATTCACTGTCCAACACTGACCCTTCAGCCAGTGAGTAGGATTCACTGTCCAACACTGACCCTTCAGCCAGTGAGTAGGATTCACTGTCCAACACTGACCCTTCAGCTGGGGAGTAGGATTCACTGTCCAACACTGACCCTTCAGCCAGTGAGTAGGATTCACTGTCCAACACTGACCCTTCAGCTGGTGAGTAGGATTCACTGTCCAACACTGACCCTTCAGCCAGTGAGTAGGATTCACTGTCCAACACTGACCCTTCAGCCGGTGAGTAGGATTCACTGTCCAACACTGACCCTTCAGCCAGTGAGTAGGATTCACTGTCCAACACTGACCCTTCAGCTGGTGAGTAGGATTCACTGTCCAACACTGACCCTTCAGCCAGTGAGTAGGATTCACTGTCCAACACTGACCCTTCAGCTGGGGAGTAGGATTCACTGTCCAACACTGACCCTTCAGCTGGGGAGTAGGATTCACTGTCCAACACTGACCCTTCAGCCGGTGAGTAGGATTCACTGTCCAACACTGACCCTTCAGCCGGTGAGTAGGATTCACTGTCCAACACTGACCCTTCAGCCGGTGAGTAGGATTCACTGTCCAACACTGACCCTTCAGCCAGTGAGTAGGATTCACTGTCCAACACTGACCCTTCAGCTGGGGAGTAGGATTCACTGTCCAACACTGACCCTTCAGCTGGGGAGTAGGATTCACTGTCCAACACTGACCCTTCAGCCAGTGAGTAGGATTCACTGTCCAACACTGACCCTTCAGCTGGGGAGTAGGATTCACTGTCCAACACTGACCCTTCAGCCGGTGAGTAGGATTCACTGTCCAACACTGACCCTTCAGCCAGTGAGTAGGATTCACTGTCCAACACTGACCCTTCAGCCAGTGAGTAGGATTCACTGTCCAACACTGACCCTTCAGCCGGTGAGTAGGATTCACTGTCCAACACTGACCCTTCAGCCCGTGAGTAGGATTCACTGTCCAACACTGACCCTTCAGCCAGTGAGTAGGGATTCACTGTCCAACACTGACCCTTCAGCCAGTGAGTAGGATTCACTGTCCAACACTGACCCTTCAGCCGGTGAGTAGGATTCACTGTCCAACACTGACCCTTCAGCTGGTGAGTAGGATTCACTGTCCAACACTGACCCTTCAGCCAGTGAGTAGGATTCACTGTCCAACACTGACCCTTCAGCCAGTGAGTAGGATTCACTGTCCAACACTGACCCTTCAGCCAGTGAGTAGGATTCACTGTCCAACACTGACCCTTCAGCTGGGGAGTAGGATTCACTGTCCAACACTGACCCTTCAGCTGGGGAGTAGGATTCACTGTCCAACACTGACCCTTCAGCCAGTGAGTAGGATTCACTGTCCAACACTGACCCTTCAGCTGGTGAGTAGGATTCACTGTCCAACACTGACCCTTCAGCCGGTGAGTAGGATTCACTGTCCAACACTGACCCTTCAGCTGGTGAGTAGGATTCACTGTCCAACACTGACCCTTCAGCCAGTGAGTAGGATTCACTGTCCAACACTGACCCTTCAGCTGGGGAGTAGGATTCACTGTCCAACACTGACCCTTCAGCCAGTGAGTAGGATTCACTGTCCAACACTGACCCTTCAGCCAGTGAGTAGGATTCACTGTCCAACACTGACCCTTCAGCCAGTGAGTAGGATTCACTGTCCAACACTGACCCTTCAGCCAGTGAGTAGGATTCACTGTCCAACACTGACCCTTCAGCCAGTGAGTAGGATTCACTGTCCAACACTGACCCTTCAGCCGGTGAGTAGGATTCACTGTCCAACACTGACCCTTCAGCCAGTGAGTAGGATTCACTGTCCAACACTGACCCTTCAGCCAGTTAGTAGGATTCACTGTCCAACACTGACCCTTCAGCCGGGAGTAGGATTCACTGTCCAACACTGACCCTTCAGCCAGTGAGTAGGATTCACTGTCCAACACTGACCCTTCAGCCGGTGAGTAGGATTCACTGTCCAACACTGACCCTTCAGCCAGTGAGTAGGATTCACTGTCCAACACTGACCCTTCAGCCAGTTAGTAGGATTCACTGTCCAACACTGACCCTTCAGCCGGGGAGTAGGATTCACTGTCCAACACTGACCCTTCAGCCAGTGAGTAGGATTCACTGTCCAACACTGACCCTTCAGCCGGTGAGTAGGATTCACTGTCCAACACTGACCCTTCAGCCAGTGAGTAGGATTCACTGTCCAACACTGACCCTTCAGCCAGTTAGTAGGATTCACTGTCCAACACTGACCCTTCAGCCGGGAGTAGGATTCACTGTCCAACACTGACCCTTCAGCCAGTGAGTAGGATTCACTGTCCAACACTGACCCTTCAGCTGGGGAGTAGGATTCACTGTCCAACACTGACCCTTCAGCCAGTGAGTAGGATTCACTGTCCAACACTGACCCTTCAGCCAGTGAGTAGGATTCACTGTCCAACACTGACCCTTCAGCCAGTGAGTAGGATTCACTGTCCAACACTGACCCTTCAGCCGGTGAGTAGGATTCACTGTCCAACACTGACCCTTCAGCCCGTGAGTAGGATTCACTGTCCAACACTGACCCTTCAGCCAGTGAGTAGGATTCACTGTCCAACACTGACCCTTCAGCCAGTGAGTAGGATTCACTGTCCAACACTGACCCTTCAGCCGGTGAGTAGGATTCACTGTCCAACACTGACCCTTCAGCCGGTGAGTAGGATTCACTGTCCAACACTGACCCTTCAGCCAGTGAGTAGGATTCACTGTCCAACACTGACCCTTCAGCCAGTGAGTAGGATTCACTGTCCAACACTGACCCTTCAGCCAGTGAGTAGGACTTCACTGTCCAACACTGACCCTTCAGCTGGGGAGTAGGATTCACTGTCCAACACTGACCCTTCAGCTGGTGAGTAGGATTCACTGTCCAACACTGACCCTTCAGCTGGTGAGTAGGATTCACTGTCCAACACTGACCCTTCAGCTGGTGAGTAGGATTCACTGTCCAACACTGACCCTTCAGCCAGTGAGTAGGACTCACTGTCCAACACTGACCCTTCAGCTGGGGAGTAGGATTCACTGTCCAACACTGACCCTTCAGCCAGTGAGTAGGATTCACTGTCCAACACTGACCCTTCAGCTGGGGAGTAGGATTCACTGTCCAACACTGACCCTTCAGCCAGTGAGTAGGATTCACTGTCCAACACTGACCCTTCAGCTGGTGAGTAGGATTCACTGTCCAACACTGACCCTTCAGCTGGTGAGTAGGATTCACTGTCCAACACTGACCCTTCAGCCAGTGAGTAGGATTCACTGTCCAACACTGACCCTTCAGCCAGTGAGTAGGATTCACTGTCCAACACTGACCCTTCAGCCGGTGAGTAGGATTCACTGTCCAACACTGACCCTTCAGCCAGTGAGTAGGATTCACTGTCCAACACTGACCCTTCAGCCAGTTAGTAGGATTCACTGTCCAACACTGACCCTTCAGCCGGGGAGTAGGATTCACTGTCCAACACTGACCCTTCAGCCAGTGAGTAGGATTCACTGTCCAACACTGACCCTTCAGCCGGTGAGTAGGATTCACTGTCCAACACTGACCCTTCAGCCAGTGATTAGGATTCACTGTCCAACACTGACCCTTCAGCCAGTTAGTAGGATTCACTGTCCAACACTGACCCTTCAGCCGGGGAGTAGGATTCACTGTCCAACACTGACCCTTCAGCCAGTGAGTAGGATTCACTGTCCAACACTGACCCTTCAGCTGGGGAGTAGGATTCACTGTCCAACACTGACCCTTCAGCCAGTGAGTAGGATTCACTGTCCAACACTGACCCTTCAGCCAGTGAGTAGGATTCACTGTCCAACTCTGACCCTTCAGCCAGTGAGTAGGATTCACTGTCCAACACTGACCCTTCAGCTGGGGAGTAGGATTCACTGTCCAACACTGACCCTTCAGCTGGGGAGTAGGATTCACTGTCCAACACTGACCCTTCAGCCAGTGAGTAGGATTCACTGTCCAACACTGACCCTTCAGCCAGTGAGTAGGATTCACTGTCCAACACTGACCCTTCAGCCAGTGAGTAGGATTCACTGTCCAACACTGACCCTTCAGCCAGTTAGTAGGATTCACTGTCCAACACTGACCCTTCAGCCAGTGAGTAGGATTCACTGTCCAACACTGACCCTTCAGCCAGTGAGTAGGATTCACTGTCCAACACTGACCCTTCAGCTGGGGAGTAGGATTCACTGTCCAACACTGACCCTTCAGCTGGGGAGTAGGATTCACTGTCCAACACTGACCCTTCAGCTGGTGAGTAGGATTCACTGTCCAACACTGACCCTTCAGCTGGGGAGTAGGATTCACTGTCCAACACTGACCCTTCAGCCAGTGAGTAGGATTCACTGTCCAACACTGACCCTTCAGCCAGTGAGTAGGATTCACTGTCCAACACTGACCCTTCAGCCAGTGAGTAGGATTCACTGTCCAACACTGACCCTTCAGCTGGGGAGTAGGATTCACTGTCCAACACTGACCCTTCAGCTGGGGAGTAGGATTCACTGTCCAACACTGACCCTTCAGCTGGTGAGTAGGATTCACTGTCCAACACTGACCCTTCAGCTGGTGAGTAGGATTCACTGTCCAACACTGACCCTTCAGCCGGTGAGTAGGATTCACTGTCCAACACTGACCCTTCAGCTGGTGAGTAGGATTCACTGTCCAACACTGACCCTTCAGCCAGTGAGTAGGATTCACTGTCCAACACTGACCCTTCAGCCAGTGAGTAGGATTCACTGTCCAACACTGACCCTTCAGCTGGTGAGTAGGATTCACTGTCCAACACTGACCCTTCAGCTGGGGAGTAGGATTCACTGTCCAACACTGACCCTTCAGCCAGTGAGTAGGATTCACTGTCCAACACTGACCCTTCAGCTGGGGAGTAGGATTCACTGTCCAACACTGACCCTTCAGCTGGGGAGTAGGATTCACTGTCTAACACTGACCCTTCAGCTGGTGAGTAGGATTCACTGTCCAACACTGACCCTTCAGCCAGTGAGTAGGATTCACTGTCCAACACTGACCCTTCAGCCAGTGAGTAATATTCACTGTCCAACACTGACCCTTCAGCTGGGGAGTAGGATTCACTGTCCAACACTGACCCTTCAGCCAGTGAGTAGGATTCACTGTCCAACACTGACCCTTCAGCTGGGGAGTAGGATTCACTGTCCAACACTGACCCTTCAGCTGGGGAGTAGGATTCACTGTCTAACACTGACCCTTCAGCTGGTGAGTAGGATTCACTGTCCAACACTGACCCTTCAGCCAGTGAGTAGGATTCACTGTCCAACACTGACCCTTCAGCCAGTGAGTAATATTCACTGTCCAACACTGACCCTTCAGCTGGGGAGTAGGATTCACTGTCCAACACTGACCCTTCAGCCGGTGAGTAGGATTCACTGTCCAACACTGACCCTTCAGCTGGGGAGTAGGATTCACTGTCCAACACTGACCCTTCAGCTGGTGAGTAGGATTCACTGTCCAACACTGACCCTTCAGCTGGTGAGTAGGATTCACTGTCCAACACTGACCCTTCAGCCAGTGAGTAGGACTCACTGTCCAACACTGACCCTTCAGCTGGGGAGTAGGATTCACTGTCCAACACTGACCCTTCAGCTGGTGAGTAATATTCACTGTCCAACACTGACCCTTCAGCTGGGGAGTAGGATTCACTGTCCAACACTGACCCTTCAGCCAGTGAGTAGGATTCACTGTCCAACACTGACCCTTCAGCCAGTGAGTAGGATTCACTGTCCAACACTGACCCTTCAGCTGGTGAGTAATATTCACTGTCCAACACTGACCCTTCAGCCAGTGAGTAGGATTCACTGTCCAACACTGACCCTTCAGCTGGTGAGTAATATTCACTGTCCAACACTGACCCTTCAGCCAGTGAGTAATATTCACTGTCCAACACTGACCCTTCAGCTGGGGAGTAGGATTCACTGTCCAACACTGACCCTTCAGCCAGTGAGTAGGATTCACTGTCCAACACTGACCCTTCAGCCAGTGAGTAATATTCACTGTCCAACACTGACCCTTCAGCCAGTGAGTAGGATTCACTGTCCAACACTGACCCTTCAGCTGGGGAGTAGGATTCACTGTCCAACACTGACCCTTCAGCCAGTGAGTAGGATTCACTGTCCAACACTGACCCTTCAGCTGGGGAGTAGGATTCACTGTCCAACACTGACCCTTCAGCCGGGAGTAGGATTCACTGTCCAACACTGACCCTTCAGCCAGTGAGTAGGATTCACTGTCCAACACTGACCCTTCAGCTGGGGAGTAGGATTCACTGTCCAACACTGACCCTTCAGCCAGTGAGTAGGATTCACTGTCCAACACTGACCCTTCAGCCAGTGAGTAGGATTCACTGTCCAACACTGACCCTTCAGCTGGGGAGTAGGATTCACTGTCCAACACTGACCCTTCAGCCAGTGAGTAGGATTCACTGTCCAACACTGACCCTTCAGCCGGTGAGTAATATTCACTGTCCAACACTGACCCTTCAGCCGGTGAGTAGGATTCACTGTCCAACACTGACCCTTCAGCCAGTGAGTAATATTCACTGTCCAACACTGACCCTTCAGCTGGGGAGTAGGATTCACTGTCCAACACTGACCCTTCAGCTGGTGAGTAGGATTCACTGTCCAACACTGACCCTTCAGCTGGGGAGTAGGATTCACTGTCCAACACTGACCCTTCAGCTGGGGAGTAGGATTCACTGTCCAACACTGACCCTTCAGCTGGGGAGTAGGATTCACTGTCCAACACTGACCCTTCAGCTGGGGAGTAGGATTCACTGTCCAACACTGACCCTTCAGCCGGTGAGTAGGATTCACTGTCCAACACTGACCCTTCAGCTGGGGAGTAGGATTCACTGTCCAACACTGACCCTTCAGCCAGTGAGTAGGATTCACTGTCCAACACTGACCCTTCAGCCGGTGAGTAGGATTCACTGTCCAACACTGACCCTTCAGCTGGGGAGTAGGATTCACTGTCCAACACTGACCCTTCAGCTGGGGAGTAGGATTCACTGTCCAACACTGACCCTTCAGCCAGTGAGTAGGATTCACTGTCCAACACTGACCCTTCAGCCAGTGAGTAGGATTCACTGTCCAACACTGACCCTTCAGCCAGTGAGTAATATTCACTGTCCAACACTGACCCTTCAGCCAGTGAGTAGGATTCACTGTCCAACACTGACCCTTCAGCTGGGGAGTAGGATTCACTGTCCAACACTGACCCTTCAGCCAGTGAGTAGGATTCACTGTCCAACACTGACCCTTCAGCTGGTGAGTAGGATTCACTGTCCAACACTGACCCTTCAGCTGGGGAGTAGGATTCACTGTCCAACACTGACCCTTCAGCCAGTGAGTAGGATTCACTGTCCAACACTGACCCTTCAGCCAGTGAGTAGGATTCACTGTCCAACACTGACCCTTCAGCCAGTGAGTAGGATTCACTGTCCAACACTGACCCTTCAGCTGGGGAGTAGGATTCACTGTCCAACACTGACCCTTCAGCCGGTGAGTAGGATTCACTGTCCAACACTGACCCTTCAGCTGGGGAGTAGGATTCACTGTCCAACACTGACCCTTCAGCTGGGGAGTAGGATTCACTGTCCAACACTGACCCTTCAGCCGGTGAGTAGGATTCACTGTCCAACACTGACCCTTCAGCTGGTGAGTAGGATTCACTGTCCAACACTGACCCTTCAGCCGGTGAGTAGGATTCACTGTCCAACACTGACCCTTCAGCTGGGGAGTAGGATTCACTGTCCAACACTGACCCTTCAGCTGGGGAGTAGGATTCACTGTCCAACACTGACCCTTCAGCCAGTGAGTAGGATTCACTGTCCAACACTGACCCTTCAGCCGGTGAGTAGGATTCACTGTCCAACACTGACCCTTCAGCTGGTGAGTAGGATTCACTGTCCAACACTGACCCTTCAGCCAGTGAGTAGGATTCACTGTCCAACACTGACCCTTCAGCTGGGGAGTAGGATTCACTGTCCAACACTGACCCTTCAGCTGGTGAGTAGGATTCACTGTCCAACACTGACCCTTCAGCTGGTGAGTAGGATTCACTGTCCAACACTGACCCTTCAGCCCGTGTGTAGGATTCACTGTCCAACACTGACCCTTCAGCCGGGGAGTAGGATTCACTGTCCAACACTGACCCTTCAGCCGGTGAGTAGGATTCACTGTCCAACACTGACCCTTCAGCCAGTGAGTAGGATTCACTGTCCAACACTGACCCTTCAGCTGGGGAGTAGGATTCACTGTCCAACACTGACCCTTCAGCTGGGGAGTAGGATTCACTGTCCAACACTGACCCTTCAGCTGGGGAGTAGGATTCACTGTCCAACACTGACCCTTCAGCTGGGGAGTAGGATTCACTGTCCAACACTGACCCTTCAGCTGGGGAGTAGGATTCACTGTCCAACACTGACCCTTCAGCCGGTGAGTAGGATTCACTGTCTAACACTGACCCTTCAGCTGGGGAGTAGGATTCACTGTCTAACACTGACCCTTCAGCCAGTGAGTAGGATTCACTGTCTAACACTGACCCTTCAGCTGGGGAGTAGGATTCACTGTCCAACACTGACCCTTCAGCTGGGGAGTAGGATTCACTGTCCAACACTGACCCTTCAGCTGGGGAGTAGGATTCACTGTCAACACTGACCCTTCTGCCAGTGAGTAGGATTCACTGTCGGGTCATGTTTAAGCCACCTCAGTATTTAACAGAGAGTCTGTATTGCTCTGTATTACCCCTGTCACATGGTAAAGGTATTGAGTCAGTCCACCCAGTCACATGGTAAAGGTATTGAGTCAGTCCACCCAGTCACATGGTAAAGGTATTGAGTCAGTTCACCCAGTCACATGGTAAAGGTATTGAGTCAATCCACCCAGTCACATGGTAAAGGTATTGAGTCAGTCCACCCAGTCACATGGTAAAGGTATTGAGTCAATCCACCCAGTCACATGGTAAAGGTATTGAGTCAGTCCACCCTGTCACATGGTAAAGGTATTGAGTCAATCCACCCAGTCACATGGTAAAGGTATTGAGTCAGTCCACCCAGTCACATGGTAAAGGTATTGAGTCAGTCCACCCAGTCACATGGTAAAGGTGATTACAGGCATTATATTCCCCAGTCACATGGTAAAGGTATTGAGTCAGTCCACCCTGTCCCATGGTAAAGGTATTGAGTCAATCCACCCAGTCACATGGTAAAGGTATTGAGTCAATCCACCCAGTCACATGGTAAAGGTATTGAGTCAGTCCACCCTGTCACATGGTAAAGGTATTGAGTCAGTCCACCCTGTCCCATGGTAAAGGTATTGAGTCAATCCACCCAGTCACATGGTAAAGGTGTTGAGTCAATCCACCCTGTCACATGGTAAAGGTATTGAGTCAGTCCACCCTGTCACATGGTAAAGGTATTGAGTCAGTCCACCCAGTCACATGGTAAAGGTATTGAGTCAGTCCACCCAGTCACATGGTAAAGGTATTGAGTCAATCCACCCTGTCACATGGTAAAGGTATTGAGTCAGTCCACCCAGTCACATGGTAAAGGTATTGAGTCAATCCACCCAGTCACATGGTAAAGGTATTGAGTCAGTTCACCCAGTCACATGGTAAAGGTATTGAGTCAGTCCACCCTGTCCCATGGTAAAGGTATTGAGTCAGTCCACCCTGTCACATGGTAAAGGTATTGAGTCAGTCCACCCAGTCACATGGTAAAGGTATGAGTCAGGTAAAGGTATTGAGTCAATCCACCCAGTCACATGGTAAAGGTATTGAGTCAATCCACCCAGTCACATGGTAAAGGTATTGAGTCAGTCCACCCAGTCACATGGTAAAGGTATTGAGTCAATCCACCCAGTCACATGGTAAAGGTATTGAGTCAGTCCACCCTGTCACATGGTAAAGGTATTGAGTCAGTCCACCCAGTCACATGGTAAAGGTATTGAGTCAATCCACCCAGTCACATGGTAAAGGTATTGAGTCAATCCACCCAGTCACATGGTAAAGGTATTGAGTCAATCCACCCAGTCACATGGTAAAGGTATTGAGTCAGTCCACCCAGTCACATGGTAAAGGTATTGAGTCAATCCACCCAGTCACATGGTAAAGGTATTGAGTCAGTCCACCCTGTCACATGGTAAAGGTATTGAGTCAGTCCACCCAGTCACATGGTAAAGGTATTGAGTCAATCCACCCAGTCACATGGTAAAGGTATTGAGTCAATCCACCCAGTCACATGGTAAAGGTATTGAGTCAGTCCACCCAGTCACATGGTAAAGGTATTGAGTCAGTCCACCCAGTCACATGGTAAAGGTATTGAGTCAATCCACCCAGACACATGGTAAAGGTGTTGAGTCAGTCCACCCAGTCACATGGTAAAGGTATTGAGTCAGTCCACCCAGTCACATGGTAAAGGTATTGAGTCAGTCCACCCTGTCCCATGGTAAAGGTATTGAGTCAATCCACCCAGTCACATGGTAAAGGTATTGAGTCAGTCCACCCAGTCACATGGTAAAGGTATTGAGTCAATCCACCCAGTCACATGGTAAAGGTATTGAGTCAGTCCACCCTGTCCCATGGTAAAGGTATTGAGTCAATCCACCCAGTCACATGGTAAAGGTATTGAGTCAGTCCACCCAGTCACATGGTAAAGGTATTGAGTCAATCCACCCAGTCACATGGTAAAGGTATTGAGTCAGTCCACCCAGTCACATGGTAAAGGTATTGAGTCAGTCCACCCTGTCACATGGTAAAGGTATTGAGTCAGTCCACCCAGTCACATGGTAAAGGTATTGAGTCAGTCCACCCTGTCACATGGTAAAGGTATTGAGTCAATCCACCCAGTCACATGGTAAAGGTATTGAGTCAATCCACCCAGTCACATGGTAAAGGTATTGAGTCAGTCCACCCAGTCACATGGTAAAGGTATTGAGTCAGTCCACCCAGTCACATGGTAAAGGTGTTGAGTCAGTCCACCCAGTCACATGGTAAAGGTATTGAGTCAGTTCACCCAGTCACATGGTACTGGAAATACCATGGTTGAACCAACTACCTGGAACAGGAAATACCATGGTTGAACCAACTACCTGGAACAGGAAATACCATAGGTTGAACCAACTACCTGGAACAGGAAATACCATGGTTGAACCAACTACCTGGGACAGGAAATACCATGGTTGAACCAACTACCTGGAACAGGAAATACCATGGTGTAACCAACTACCTGGGACAGGAAATACCATGGTTGAACCAACTACCTGGGACAGGAAATACCATGGTTGAACCAACTACCTGGGACAGGAAATACCATGGTTGAACCAACTATCTGGAACAGGAAATACCATGGTTGAACCAACTACCTGGGACAGGAAATACCATGGTTGAACCAACTACCTGGGACAGGGAATACCATGGTTGAAACAACTATCTGGAACAGGAAATACCATGGTTGAACCAACTACCTGGGACAGGAAATACCATGGTTGAACCAACTACCTGGGACAGGAAATACCATGGTTGAACCAACTACCTGGGACAGGAAATACCATGGTTGAACCAACTATCTGGAACAGGAAATACCATGGTTGAACCAACTACCTGGAACAGGAAATACCATGGTTGAACCAACTACCTGGAACAGGAAATACCATTGGTTGAACCAACTACCTGGAACAGGAAATACCATGGTTGAACCAACTACCTGGGACAGGAAATACCATGGTTGAACCAACTACCTGGATCAGGAAATACCATGGTTGAACCAACTACCTGGAACAGGAAATACCATGGTTGAACCAACTACCTGGGACAGGACATACCATGGTTGATCATGTCCAACTACCTGGGACAGGAAATACCATGGTTGATCATGTCCAACTACCTGGGACAGGAAATACCATGGTTGAACCAACTACCTGGGACAGGAAATACCATGGTTGAACCAACTACCTGGGACAGGAAATACCATGGTTGAACCAACTACCTCGGACAGGAAATACCGTGGTTGAACATGTCCAACTACCTGGGACAGGAAATACCATGGTTGAACATGTCCAACTACATGGAACAGGAAATACCATGTTTGAACCAACTACCTGGGACAGGAAATACCATGGTTGAACATGTCCAACTACTACTCCAGCGCTTGGCTCTTCCATGCTCTATTGGTGGAGCAAGAAAAATGGTCTTGGGCTGTTTCTCCTATCTATCCAACTGTACACCATTCTGTCTCCTATCTATCCAACACCACACCATTCTGTCCCCTATCTATCCAACTGTACACCATTCTATCGCCTATCTATCCAACTGTACACCATTCTATCTCCTATCTATCCAACTGTACACTATTCTGTCTCCTATCTATCCAACTGTACACCATTCTGTCCCCTATCTATCCAACTGTACACCATTCTATCTCCTATCTATCCAACTGTACACTATTCTGTCTCCTATCTATCCAACTGTACACTATTCTGTCTCCTATCTATCCAACTGTACACCATTCTGTCCCCTATCTATCCAACTGTACACCATTCTATCTCCTATCTATCCAACTGTACACCATTCTATCTCCTATCTATCCAACTGTACACTATTCTGTCTCCTATCTATCCAACACCACACCATTCTGTCCCCTATCTATCCAACTGTACACCATTCTATCTCCTATCTATCCAACTGTACACCATTCTATCTCCTATCTATCCAACTGTACACCATTCTGTCTCCTATCTATCCAACACCACACCATTCTGTCCCCTATCTATCCAACTGTACACCATTCTATCTCCTATCTATCCAACTGTACACCATTCTATCTCCTATCTATCCAACTGTACACCATTCTGTTTCCTATCTATCCAACTGTACACCATTCTGTTTCCTATCTATCCAACTGTACACTATTCTGTCTCCTATCTATCCAACAGTACACCACCCTGTCCCCTATCTATCCAACAGTACACCACTCCACTAAATGTGACTCCACAACAGAACAGAACAGGTGTGAGGCAAGTGGACAGCCTGGTGGCTGGGGAGATGGTCCCTAACAGACAGACAGCTACAACCTGTAGACATACAGAGCCAAAGTCCAGCCAGAATCACAGCAGCAGGCCAGACAGACCAGCCAGCCAGAATCACAGCAGGCCAGACAGACCAGCCAGTAAGTCCATCCAGCCAGAATCACAGCAGTCCAGACGGACCAGCCAGGCTATATAACAAAGTATTGAGATAAACTTTTGTTATTGACCAAATACTTATTTTCCACCATAATTTGCAAATAAATTCATTTAAAATCCTACAATGTGATTTTCTGGATTTTTTTCCCTCATTTTGTCTGTCATGTACCTATGATGAAAATTACAGGCCTCTCTCATCTTTTTAAGTGGGAGAACTTGCACAATTGGTGGCTGACTAAATACTTTTTTGCCCCACTGTATGTATAGTTTTTTGTGTGCTCTAGAGCAACAGTGTCTAGATGGAATTTGTTTATGTGGTCCTGGTGACTGGACCTTTTCTGGAACACTATTATTTTGGTCTTACTGAGATTTACTATCAGGGCCCAGGTTTGGCAGAATCTGTGCAGAAGATCTAGATGCTGCTGTAGGCCCTCCTTGGTTGGTGACAGAAGCACCAGATCATCAGCAAACAGTAGACATTTGACTTCAGATTCTAGCAGGGTGAGGCCGGGTGCTGCAGACATTTCTAGTGCCCGTGCCAATTCATTGATATATATGTTGAAGAGGGTGGGGCTTAAGCTGCATCCCTGTCTCACCCCACGGCCCAGTGGGAAGAAATGTGTGTGTTTTTGCTTATTTTAACTGCACACCTGTTGTTTGTGTACATGGATTTTATAATGTTGTATGTTTTACCCCCAACACCACTTTCCATCCATTTGTATAGCCGACCCTCATGCCAAATTGAGTCGAAGGCTTTTTTGAAATCAACAAAGCATGAGAAGACTTTGCCTTTGTTCCGGTTGATTTGTTTGTCTATCTGGGTGTGCAGGGTGAACACGTGGTCTGTCGTACGATAATTTGGTAAAAGCCAATTTGTACATTGTTTTCATTGAGGAAATGTACAAGTCTGCTGTTAATGATAATGCAGAGGATTTTCCCAAGGTTACTGTTGACGCATATCCCACAGTAGTTATTGGGGTCAAATGTGTCTCCACTTTTGTGAATTGGGCTGATCAGTCCTTGGTTCCAAATATTGGGAAATATGCCAGAGCTGAGGATGATGTTAAAGAGTTTTAGCCCATTGGAATTTGTGGTCTGTATATTTTAATCATTTCATTGAGGATACAGTACCATCATCACCACAGGCCTTTTGGGTAGGAGGGTTTGTCCTGTAGGTCATTCAATGTAATTGGAGAATCCAGTGGGTCCTGGTAGTGTTTAATAGTAGTTGATTCTAACATTTGTATTTGATCATGTCTATGTTTTAGCTATTTGTTATTTGTTGTAGAGCCAACAAGATTGGAGAAGTGGTTTATTCATACATATACCCCAGTAGACTAGACCCCATCACCCCAGTAGACTAGACCCCATCACACCAGTAGACTAGACCCCATCACACCAGTAGACTAGACCCCATCACCCCAGTAGACTAGACCCCATCACCCCAGTAGACTAGACCCCATCACCCCCAGTAGACTAGACCCCATCACCCCAGTAGACTAGACCCCATCACCCCAGTAGACTAGACCCCATCACCCCAGTAGACTAGACCCCATCACCCCAGTAGACTAGACCCCATCACCCCAGTAGACTAGACCCCATCACCCCCAGTAGACTAGACCCCATCACCCCAGTAGACTAGACCCCATCACCCCCAGTAGACTAGACCCCATCACCCCAGTAGACTAGACCACATCACCACAGCAGACTAGACCCCATCACCCCAGTAGACTAGACCCCATCACCCCCAGTAGACTAGACCCCATCACCCCAGTAGACTAGACCACATCACCACAGCAGACTAGACCCCATCACCCCAGTAGACTAGACCCCATCACCCCAGTAGACTAGACCCCATCACCCCAGTAGACTAGACTCCACTACCCCAGCACACTAGACCCCATCACCCCAGAAGACTAGACCCCATCACCCCAGTAGACTAGACCCCATCACCCCAGTAGACTAGACCACATCACCACAGCAGACTAGACCACATCACCCCAGTAGACTAGACCACAATACCCCAGCAGCCTAGACCCCATCACCCCAGTAGACTAGACCCCATCACCCCAGTAGACTAGACCCCATCTCCCCAGTAGACTAGACCCCATCACCCCAGTAGACTAGACCCCATCACCCCAGTAGACTAGACCCCATCACCCCAGTAGACTAGACCCCATCACCCCAGTAGACTAGACCCCATCACCCCAGCAGCCTAGACCCCATCACCCCAGCAGCCTAGACCCCATCACGCCAGTAGACTAGACCCCATCACCCCAGTAGACTAGACCACATCACCCCAGTAGACTAGACCACAATACCCCAGCAGCCTAGACCCAATCACCCCAGGAGACTAGACCCCATCACCCCAGTAGACTAGACGCCATCACCCCAGTAGACTAGACCCCATCACCCCAGTAGACTAGACCCCATCACCCCAGTAGACTAGATCCCATCACCTCAGTAGACTAGACCCCATCACCCCAGTAGCCTAGACCCCATCACCCCAGTAGACTAGACCCCATCACCACAGCAGACTAGACCCCATCACCCCAGTAGACTAGACCACATCACCCCAGTAGACTAGACCCCATCACCCCAGTAGACTAGACCCCATCACCCCAGTAGACTAGACCACATCACCCCAGTAGACTAGACCCCATCACCCCAGTAGAATAGACCCCATCACCCCAGTAGACTAGACCCCATCACCCCAGTAGACTAGACCCCATCACCCCAGTAGACTAGACCCCATCACCCCAGCAGCCTAGACCCCATCACCCCAGCAGACTAGACCCCATCACCCCAGTAGACTAGACCACATCACCCCATTAGACTAGACCACATCACCCCAGCAGACTAGACCCCATCACACCAGTAGACTAGACCCCATCACCCCAGCAGACTAGACCACATCACCCCAGCAGACAAGACCCCATCACCCCAGTAGACTAGACCCCATCACTCCAGAAGACTAGACCCCATCACCCCAGTAGACTAGACCTCATCACCCGAGTAGACTAGACCCCATCACCCCAGTAGACTAGACCCCATCACCCCAGTAGACTAGACCCCGTCACCCCAGTAGACTAGACCCCATCACCCCAGTAGACTAGACCCCATCACCCCAGTAGACTAGACCCCATCACCCCAGTAGACTAGACCCCATCACCCCAGTAGACTAGACCCCATCACCCCAGTAGACTAGACCCCATCACCCCAGTAGACTAGACCCCATCACCCCAGTAGACTAGACCACATCACCACAGCAGACTAGACCCCATCACCCCAGTAGACTAGACCCCATCACCCCAGTAGACTAGACCCCATCACCCCAGTAGACTAGACTCCACTACCCCAGCACACTAGACCCCATCACCCCAGAAGACTAGACCCCATCACCCCAGAAGACTATACCCCATCACCCCAGTAGACTAGACCCCATCACCCCAGTAGACTAGACCCCATCACCCCAGAAGACCAGACCAGATCACCCCAGTAGACTAGACCACATCACCCCAGTAGACTAGACCCCATCACCCCAGTAGACTAGACCCCATCACCCCAGCAGCCTAGACCACATCACCCCAGTAGACTAGACCCCATCACCCCAGTAGACTAGACCACATCACCCCATTAGACTAGACCCCATCACCCCAGTAGACTAGACCCCATCACCCCAGTAGACTAGACCTCATCACCCCAGTAGACTAGACCCCATCACCCCAGTAGACTGGACCCCATCACCCCAGTAGACTAGACCCCATCACCCCAGTAGACTAGACCCCATCACCCCAGTAGACTAGACCCCATCACCCCAGTAGACTAGACCCCATCACCCCAGTAGACTAGACCCCATCACCCCAGCAGACTAGACCCCATCACCCCAGTAGACTAGACCCCATCATCCCAGTAGACTAGACTCCACTACCCCAGCACACTAGATCCCATCACCCCAGAAGACTAGACCCCATCACCCCAGTAGACCCCAGACCCCATCACCCCAGAGACTAGACCCCATCACCCCAGAAGACTAGACCCCATCACCCCAGTAGACTAGACCCCATCACCCCAGTAGACTAGACCCCATCTCCCCAGCAGACTAGACCCCATCACCCCAGTAGACTAGACCCCATCACCCCAGAGACCAGACCCCATCACCCCAGTAGACTAGACCCCATCACCCCAGTAGACTAGACCCCATCACCCCAGCAGACTAGACCCCATCACCCCAGCAGACTAGACCCCATCACCCCAGTAGACTAGACCCCATCACCCCAGTAGACTAGACCACATCACCCCAGTAGACTAGACCCCATCACCCCAGCAGCCTAGACCCAAGAGACTAGACCCCATCACCCCAGTAGACTAGACCCCATCACCCCAGTAGACTAGACCCCATCACCCCAGTAGACTAGACCCCATCACCCCAGCAGACTAGACACCCCAGTAGACTGGACCCCATCACCCCAGTAGACTAGACCCCCATCACCCCAGTAGACTAGAACCCCATCACCCCAGTAGACTAGACCCCATCACCCCAGTAGACTAGACCCCATCACCCCAGTAGACTAGACCCCATCACCCCAGTAGACTAGACCCCATCACCCCAGTAGACTAGACCCCATCACCCCAGTAGACTAGACCCCATCACCCCAGCAGACTGGACCCCATCACCCCAGACTCCCCATCACCCCAGCAGACTAGACCCCATCACCCCAGAAGACTAGACCCCATCACCCCAGTAGACTAGACCCCATCACCCCAGCAGACTAGACCCCATCACCCCAGTAGACTAGACCCCATCACCCCAGCAGACCCCATCACCCCAGCAGACCAGACCCCATCTAGACCCCATCACCCCAGTAGACTAGACCCCATCACCCCAGTAGACTAGACCCCATCACCCCAGTAGACTAGACCCCATCACCCCAGCAGACTAGACCCCATCACCCCAGTAGACTAGACCCCATCACCCCAGTAGACTAGACCCCATCACCCCAGTAGACTAGACCCCATCACCCCAGTAGACTGGACCACATCACCCCAGTAGATTAGACCCCATCACCCCAGTAGACTAGACCCCATCACCCCAGTAGACTAGACCCCATCACCCCAGACTAGACCCCATCAGACCCCATCACCCCAGTAGACTAGATCCCCATCACCACCCCAGCAGACTAGACCCCATCACCCCAGCAGACTAGACCCCATCATCCCAGTAGACTAGACCCCATCACCCCAGCACACTAGACCCCATCACCCCAGAGACCCCATCACCCCAGACCCCATCACCCCAGTAGACTAGACCCCATCACCCCAGCAGACTAGACCCCATCACCCCAGAAGACTAGACCTCCCATCACCCCAGTAGACTAGACCCCATCACCCCAGTAGACTAGACCCAATCACCCCAGTAGACTAGACCCCATCACCCCAGAAGACTAGACCCCATCACCCCAGTAGACTAGACCACATCACCCCAGTAGACTAGACCCCATCACCCCAGTAGACTAGACCCGATCACCCCAGCAGACTAGACCACATCACCCCAGTAGACTAGACCCCATCACCCCAGTAGACTAGACCACATCACCCCATTAGACTAGACCCCATCACCCCAGTAGACTAGACCCCATCACCCCAGCAGACTAGACCCCATCACCCCAGTAGACCCCATCAGACCCCATCACCCCAGTAGACTAGACCCCATCACCCCAGCAGACTAGACCCCATCACCCCAGTAGACTAGACCCCATCACCCCAGTAGACTAGACCACATCACCACAGCAGACTAGACCCCATCACCCCAGTAGACTAGACCCCATCACCCCAGTAGACTAGACCCCACCACCCCAGCACACTAGACCCCATCACCCCAGAAGACTAGACCCCATCACCCCAGTAGACTAGACCCCATCACCCCAGAAGACTAGACCCCATCACCCCAGAAGACTAGACCCCATCACCCCAGTAGACTAGACCCCATCACCCCAGTAGACTAGACCCCATCACCCCAGTAGACTAGACCCCATCACCCCAGAAGACTAGACCCCATCACCCCAGTAGACTAGACCACATCACCCCAGTAGACTAGACCCCATCACCCCAGTAGACTAGACCCCATCACCCCAGCAGCCTAGACCACATCACCCCAGTAGACTAGACCCCATCACCCCAGTAGACTAGACCCCATCACCCCAGTAGACTAGACCCCATCACCCCAGTAGACTAGACCCCATCACCCCAGCAGACTAGACCCCATCACCCCAGTAGACTAGACCCCATCACCCCAGTAGACTAGACCCCATCACCCCAGTAGACTAGACCCCATCACCCCAGTAGACTGGACCACATCACCCCAGTAGACTAGACCCCATCACCCCAGTAGACTAGAACCCATCACCCCAGTAGACTAGACCCCATCACCCCAGTAGACTAGACCCATCACCCCAGCAGACTAGACCCCATCACCCCAGTAGACTAGACCCCATCACCCCAGTAGACTAGACCCCCCATCACCCCAGCAGACTAGACCCCATCACCCCAGTAGACTAGACCCCATCACCCCACCAGACCCCATCACCCCAGTAGACTAGACCCCATCACCCCAGCAGACTAGACCCCATCACCCCAGTAGACTAGACCCCATCACCCCAGTAGACTAGACCCCATCACCCCAGTAGACTAGACCCCATCACCCCAGAAGACTAGACCCCATCACCCCAGTAGACTAGACCCCATCACCCCAGAGACTAGACCCCATCACCCCAGTTAGACTAGACCCCATCACCCCAGCAGCCTAGACCCCATCACCCCAGTAGACTAGACCCCATCACCCCAGTAGACTAGACCCCATCACCCCATTAGACTAGACCCCATCACCCCAGTAGACTAGACCCCATCACCCCAGCAGACTCAGACCACATCACCCCAGTAGACTAGACCCCATCACCCCAGACCATCACTAGACCACATCACCCCAGTAGACTAGACCCCATCACCCCAGTAGACTAGACCCCATCACCCCAGTAGACTAGACCCCATCACCCCAGTAGACTAGACCCCATCACCCCAGTAGACTAGACCACATCACCACAGCAGACTAGACCCCATCACCCCAGTAGACTAGACCCCATCACCCCAGTAGACTAGACCCCATCACCCCAGTAGACTAGACCCCATCACCCCAGTAGACTAGACCCCATCACCCCAGTAGACTAGACCCCATCACCCCAGAAGACTAGACCCCATCACCCCAGTTAGACTAGACCCCATCACCCCAGCAGCCTAGACCACATCACCCCAGTAGACTAGACCCCATCACCCCAGTAGACTAGACCCCATCACCCCATTAGACTAGACCCCATCACCCCAGTAGACTAGACCCCATCACCCCAGTAGACTAGACCACATCACCCCAGCAGACTAGACCCCATCACCCCAGTAGACTAGACCCCATCACCCCAGACCCCATCAGACTCCATCACCCCATTAGACTAGACCCCATCACCCCAGTAGACTAGACCCCATCACCCCAGTAGACTAGACCCCATCACCCCAGCAGACTAGACCCCATCACCCCAGTAGACTAGACCACATCACCCCAGCAGACTAGACCCCATCACCCCAGTAGACTAGACCACATCACCCCAGTAGACTAGACCCCATCACCCCAGTAGACTAGACCCCATCACCCCAGTAGACTAGACCCATCACCCCAGTAGACTAGACCCATCACCCCAGCAGACTAGACCCCATCACCCCAGTAGACTAGACCCCATCACCCCAGTAGACTAGACCCCATCACCCCAGTAGACTAGACCCCATCACCCCAGTAGACTGGACCCCATCACCCCAGTAGACTAGACCCATCACCCCCGTAGACTAGACCCCATCACCCCAGCAGTAGACCCCATCACTAGACCCCATCACCCCAGTAGACTAGACCCCACCCCATCACCCCAGTAGACTAGACCCCATCACCCCAGAAGACTAGACCCCATCACCCCAGTAGACTCCATCACCCCATCACCCCAGACTAGACCCCATCACCCCAGTAGACTAGACCCCATCACCCCAGTAGACTAGACCCCATCACCCCAGAAGACTAGACCCCATCACCCCAGTAGACTAGACCACATCACCCCAGTAGACTAGACCCCATCACCCCAGTAGACTAGACCCGATCACCCCAGCAGCCTAGACCACATCACCCCAGTAGACTAGACCCCATCACCCCAGTAGACTAGACCCCATCACCCCAGTAGACTAGACCCCATCACCCCAGTAGACTAGACTCCATCACCCCAGCACACTAGACCCCATCACCCCAGTAGACTAGACCCCATCACCCCAGTAGACTAGACCCCATCACCCCAGTAGACTGGACCACATCACCCCAGTAGACTAGACCCCATCACCCCAGTAGACTAGAACCCATCACCCCAGTAGACTAGACTCCATTACCCCAGCACACTAGACCCCATCACCCCAGAAGACTAGACGCCATCACCCCAGTAGACTAGACCCCATCACCCCAGAAGACTAGACCCCATCACCCCAGTAGACTAGACCCCATCACCCCAGTAGACTAGACCCCATTACCCCAGCACACTAGACCCCATCACCCCAGAAGACTAGACCCCATCACCCCAGTAGACTAGACCCCATCACCCCAGTAGACTAGACCCCATCACCCCAGTAGACTAGACCCCATCACCCCAGTAGACTAGACCACATCACCCCAGTAGACTAGACCCCATCACCCCAGTAGACTAGACTCCCCCATTACCCCAGCACCACTAGACCCCATCACCCCAGACCCATCACTAGACCCCATCACCCCAGAAGACTAGACCCCATCACCCAGAAGACTAGACCCCATCACCCCAGTAGACTAGACCCCATCACCCCAGTAGACTAGACCCCATCACCCCAGTAGACTAGACCCCATCACCCCAGTAGACTAGACCCCATCACCCCAGTAGACTAGACCCCATCACCCCAGTAGACTAGACCCCATCACCCCAGTAGACTAGACCCCATCACCCCAGTAGACTAGACCCATCACCCCAGCAGACTAGACCCCATCACCCCAGCAGACTAGACCCCATCACCCCATAGACTAGACCCCATCACCCCAGTAGACTAGACCCCATCACCCCAGTAGACTAGACTCCATCACCCCAGCAGACTAGACCCCATCACCCCAGTAGACTAGACCCCATCACCCCAGAAGACTTAGACCCCATCACCCCAGACCCCATCACCCCAGTAGACTAGACCCCATCACCCCAGTAGACTGGACCCCCACATCACCCCCCCAGTAGACTAGACCCCATCACCCCAGTAGACTAGACCCCATCACCCCAGTAGACTAGACCCCATCATCCCAGTAGACTAGACCGCATCATCCCAGCAGCCTAGACCCCATCACCCCAGTAGACTAGACCCCATCACCCCAGTAGACTAGACCCCATCACCCCAGTAGACTAGACCCCATCACCCCAGTAGACTAGACCCCATCACCCCAGTAGACTAGACCCCATCACCCCAGCAGACTAGACCCCATCACCCCAGCAGACTAGACCCCATCACCCCAGACTAGACTCAGACCCCATCACCCCAGTAGACTAGACCCCATCACCCCCAGAAGACTAGACCCCATCACCCCAGTAGACTAGACCCCATCACCCCAGTAGACTAGACCCCATCACCCCAGTAGACTAGACCCATCACCCCAGCAGCCTCAGACCACATCACCCCAGTAGACTAGATCACCCCCATCACCCCAGTAGACTAGACCCCATCACCCCAGCAGACTAGACCCCATCACCCCAGTAGACTAGACCCCATCACCCCAGTAGACTAGACCCCATCACCCCAGACCCCAGACTAGACCCCATCACCCCAGTAGACTAGACCACATCACCCCAGTAGACTAGACCCCATCACCCCAGTAGACTAGACCCCATCACCCCAGCAGACTGGACCCCATCACCCAGCAGACTAGACCCCATCACCCCAGTAGACTAGACCCCATCACCCCAGCAGACTAGACCCCATCACCCCAGTAGACTAGACCCCATCACCCCAGTAAGACTAGACCCCATCACCCCAGTAGACTAGACCCCATCACCCCAGAAGACTAGACCCCATCACCCCAGTAGACTAGACCCCCCATCACCCCAGCAGCCTAGACCACATCACCCCAGTAGACTATCACCCCAGACCCCATCACCCCAGTAGACTAGACCCCATCACCCCATTAGACTAGACCCCCCATCACCCCATCCCCATCACCCCAGAAGACTAGACCCCATCACCCCAGTAGACTAGACCACATCACCCCAGTAGACTAGACCCCATCACCCCAGTAGACTAGACCCCATCACCCCAGTAGACTCCATCACCCCATTAGACTAGACCCCATCACCCCAGTAGACTAGACCCCATCACCCCAGTAGACTAGACCCCATCACCCCAGTAGACTAGACCCCATCACCCCAGTAGACTAGACCACATCACCCCAGTAGACTAGACCCCATCACCCCAGTAGACTAGACCACATCACCCCAGTAGACTAGACCCCATCACCCCAGTAGACTAGACCCCATCACCCCAGTAGACTAGACCCCATCACCCCAGTAGACTAGACCCCATCACCCCAGTAGACTAGACCCCATCACCCCAGACCCCATCACCCCAGACTAGACCCCATCACCCCAGTAGACTAGACCCCATCACCCCAGTAGACTAGACCCCATCACCCCAGTAGACTAGACCCCATCACCCCAGTAGACTACCCCATCACCCCCTAGACCATCACCCCAGTAGACTAGACCCCATCACCCCAGTAGACTAGACCCCATCACCCCAGTAGACTAGACCCCATCACCCCAGTAGACTAGACCCCATCACCCCAGAAGACTAGACCCCATCACCCCAGTAGACTAGACCCATCACCCCAGCAGACTAGACCCCATCACCCCAGTAGACTAGACCCCATCACCCCAGCAGCCTAGACCACATCACCCCAGTAGACTAGACCCCATCACCCCAGCAGACTAGACCCCATCACCCCAGTAGACTAGACTAGACCCCATCACCCCAGTAGACTAGACCCCATCACCCCAGTGACTAGATCACCCCAGTAGACTAGACCCCATCACCCCAGTAGACTAGACCCCATCACCCCAGTAGACTAGACCCCATCACCCCAGTAGACTACCCCATCACCCCAGTAGACTAGACCCCATCACCCCAGTAGATCACCCCAGTAGACTAGACCCCATCACCCCAGTAGAATAGACCCCATCACCCCAGTAGACTGACCCCATCACCCCAGCAGACTAGACCCCATCACCCCAGTAGACTAGACCCCATCACCCCAGTAGACTAGACCCCCCCATCACCCCAGTAGACTAGATCACCCAGTAGACTCCACCCCCCAGTAGACTAGACCCCATCACCCCAGTAGACTAGACCCCATCACCCCAGCAGACTAGACCCCATCACCCCAGAGACTAGACCCCATCACCCCAGTAGACTAGACCCCATCACCCCAGTAGACTAGACCCCATCACCCCAGTAGACTAGACCCCCAGTCTGACCCCAGCACCCCAGTAGACCCCATCACCCCAGTAGACTAGACCCCATCACCCCAGTAGACTAGACCCCATCACCCCAGTAGACTAGACCCCATCACCCCAGCAGCCTAGACCCCATCATCCCAGTAGACTAGACCCCATCACCCCAGTAGACTAGACCCCATCACCCCAGTAGACTAGACCCCCCCAGTAGACTAGACCCCATCACCCCAGACAGCCCCATCACCCCAGAGACCCCATCACCCCAGTAGACTAGACCCCATCACCCCAGTAGACTAGACCCCATCACCCCAGACCCCCATCACCCCAGTAGACTAGACCCCATCACCCCAGCAGACTAGACCCCATCACCCCAGACAGACCCCATCAGACCCCATCACCCCAGTAGACTAGACCCCATCACCCCAGTAGACTAGACCCCATCATCCATCACCCCAGTAGACTAGACCCCATCACCCCAGTAGACTAGACCCCATCACCCCAGCAGACTAGACCCCATCACCCCAGTAGACTAGACCCCATCACCCCAGAAGACTAGACCCCATCACCCCAGTAGACTAGACCCCATCACCCCAGTAGACTAGACCCCATCACCCCAGTAGACTAGACCCCATCACCCCAGCAGACTGGACCCCATCACCCCATTAGACTAGACCCCATCACCCCAGTAGACTGGACCCCATCACCCCAGTAGACTAGACCCCATCACCCCAGTAGACTATCACCCCAGTAGACCCCCATCACCCCAGTAGACTAGACCCCATCACCCCAGCAGACTAGACCCCATCACCCCAGCAGACTAGACCCCATCACCCCAGTAGACTAGACCCCATCACCCCAGTAGACTATCACCCCACTGACCCCATCACCCCAGACCCCATCACCCCAGCAGACTAGACCCCATCACCCCAGTAGACTAGACCCCATCACCCCAGTAGACTAGACCCCATCACCCCAGTAGACTAGACCCCATCACCCCAGCAGACTAGACCCCATCACCCCAGCAGACTAGACCCCATCACCCCATCACCCCAGTAGACTAGACCCCCCCATCACCCCCCAGTAGACTCCATCACCCCAGACCCCATCAGACTAGACCCCATCACCCCAGTAGACTAGACCCCATCACCCCAGTAGACTAGACCCCATCACCCCAGTAGACTAGACCCCATCACCCCAGTAGACTAGACCCCATCACCATCACCCCATCACCCCAGTAGACTAGACCCCATCACCCCAGTAGACTAGACCCCATCACCCCAGTAGACTAGACCCCATCACCCCAGTAGACTGACCCCATCACCCCAGACTAGACCCCATCACCCCAGTAGACTAGACCCCATCACCCCAGTAGACTAGACCCCATCACCCCAGTAGACTAGACCCCATCACCCCAGACAGCCCCATAGACCCCATCACCCCAGTAGACTAGACCCCATCACCCCAGTAGACTAGACCCCATCACCCCATTAGACTAGACCCCATCACCCCAGTAGACTAGACCCCATCACCCCAGTAGACTAGACCCCATCACCCCAGTAGACTAGACCCCATCACCCCAGTAGACTAGACCCCATTACCCCAATAGACTAGACCCCATCACCCCAGCAGACTAGACCCCATCACCCCAGTGACTAGACCCCATCACCCCAGTAGACTAGACCCCATCACCCCAGTAGACTAGACCACATCACCCCAGTAGACTAGACCCCATCACCCCAGTAGACTAGACCCCATCACCCCAGTAGACTAGACCCCATCACCCCAGACTAGACCCCATCAGACCCCATCACCCCAGTAGACTCAGACCCCATCACCCCAGTAGACTAGACCCCATCCATCATCACCCCAGCAGACTAGACCCCATCACCCCAAGACTAGACCCCATCAGACCCCATCACCCCAGTAGACTAGACCCCATCACCCCAGTAGACTAGACCCCATCACCCCAGCAGCCCCATCAGACCCCATCACCCCAGTAGACTAGACCCCATCACCCCAGTAGACTAGACCCCATCACCCCAGTAGACTAGACCCCATCACCCCAGCAGACCCCATCAGACCCCATCATCCCAGTAGACTAGACCCCATCACCCCAGTAGACTAGACCCCATCACCCCAGAGACCCCATCACCCCAGCAGACTAGACCCCATCACCCCAGTAGACTAGACCCCATCACCCCAGTAGACTAGACCCCATCACCCCAGCAGCCCCATCAGACCCCATCACCCCAGTAGACTAGACCCCATCACCCCAGTAGACTAGACCCCATCACCCCAGTAGACTAGACCCCATCACCCCAGTAGACTAGACCCCATCACCCCAGCAGCCTAGACCCCATCACCCCAGTAGACTAGACCCCATCACCCCAGTAGACTAGACCCCATCACCCCAGTAGACTAGACCCCATCACCCCAGTAGACTAGACCCCATCACCCCAGTAGACTAGACCCCATCACCCAAGTAGACTAGACCCCATCACCCCAGAAGACTAGACCCCATCACCCCAGTAGACTAGACCACATCACCCCAGTAGACTAGACCCCATCACCCCAGTAGACTAGACCCCATCACCCCAGACTAGACCCCATCACCCCATTAGACTAGACCCCATCACCCCAGTAGACTAGACCCCATCACCCCAGTAGACTAGACCCCATCACCCCAGTAGACTAGACCCCATCACCCCAGTAGACTAGACCCCATCACCCCAGTAGACTAGACCCCATCACCCCAGTAGACTAGACCCCATCACCCCAGTAGACTAGACCCCATCACCCCAGTAGACTAGACCCCATCACCCCAGTAGACTAGACCCCATCACCCCAGTAGACTAGACCCCATCACCCCAGTAGACTAGACCCCATCACCCCAGTAGACTAGACCCCATCACCCCAGTAGACTAGACCCCATCACCCCAGAAGACTAGACCCCATCACCCCAGTAGACTAGACCACATCACCCCAGTAGACTAGACCCCATCACCCCAGTAGACTAGACCCGATCACCCCAGCAGCCTAGACCACATCACCCCAGTAGACTAGACCCCATCACCCCAGTAGACTAGACCCCATCACCCCCATCACCCCAGTAGACTAGACCCCATCACCCCAGTAGACTAGACCCCATCACCCCAGTAGACTAGACCCCATCACCCCAGTAGACTAGACCCCATCACCCCAGTAGACTAGACAACATTACCCCAGTAGACTAGACCCCATCACCCCAGTAGACTAGACCCCATCACCCCAGTAGACTAGACCCCATCACCCCAGTAGACTAGACCCCATCACCCCAGTAGACTAGACCACATCACCCCAGTAGACTAGACCCCATCACCCCAGACTAGACCCCATCAGACCCCATCACCCCAGTAGACTAGACCCCATCACCCCAGTAGACTAGACCCCATCACCCCCGTAGACTAGACCCCATCACCCCAGTAGACTAGACTCCATCACCCCAGTAGACTAGACCCCATCACTCAAGTAGACTAGACCCCATCACCCCAGTAGACTAGACCCCATCACCCCAGTAGACTAGACCCCATCACCCCAGCAGCCTAGACCCCATCACCCCAGTAGACTAGACCCCATCACCCCAGCAGACTAGACCCCATCACCCCAGTAGACTAGACCCCATCACCCCAGTAGACTAGACCCCATCACCCCAGTAGACTAGACCCCATCACCCCAGTAGACTAGACCCCATCACCCCAGTAGACTAGACCCCATCACCCCAGTAGACTAGACCCCATCACCCCAGTAGACTAGACCCCATCACCCCAGCAGCCTAGACCCCATCACCCCAGTAGACTAGACCCCATCACCCCAGTAGACTAGACCCCATCACCCCAGTAGACTAGACTCCATTACCCCAGCACACTAGACCCCATCACCCCAGTAGACTAGACTCCATCACCCCAGTAGACTAGACCCCATCACCCCAGTAGACTAGACCCCATCACCCCAGCAGCCTAGACCCCATCACCCCAGTAGACTAGACCCCATCACCCCAGTAGACTAGACCCCATCACCCCAGCAGCCTAGACCCCATCACCCCAGCAGACTAGACCCCATCACCCCAGCAGCCTAGACCCCATCACCCCAGCAGCCTAGACCCCATCACCCCAGTAGACTAGACCCCATCACCCCAGTAGACTAGACCCCATCACCCCAGTAGACTAGACCCCATCACCCCAGTAGACTAGACCCCATCACCCCAGTAGACTAGACCCCATCACCCCAGTAGACTATACCCCATCACCCCAGTAGACTAGACCCCATCACCCCAGTAGACTAGACCCCATCACCCCAGTAGACTAGACCCCATCACCCCAGTAGACTAGACCCCATCACCCCAGTAGACTAGACCCCATCACCCCAGCAGCCTAGACCCCATCACCCCAGTAGACTAGACCCCATCACCCCAGTAGACTAGACCCCATCACCCCAGCAGCCTAGACCCCATCACCCCAGTAGACTAGACCCCATCACCCCAGTAGACTAGACCCCATCACCCCAGCAGCCTAGACCCCATCACCCCAGTAGACTATACCCCATCACCCCATCACCCCAGTAGACTAGACCCCATCACCCCAGTAGACTAGACCCCATCACCCCAGTAGACTAGACCCCATCACCCCAGTAGACTAGACCCCATCACCCCAGTAGACTAGACCCCATCACCCCAGTA